>NC_054578.1:2324908-2430871 GCF_017654505.1 Polyodon spathula
CAGGGAAAGCCGGCCCTAAAGGGGTGGGGTTGATTCTCCAGGTGAAATGACCATGAAAGGGCAATCTGAAAGCTTGCAAACGGAGATTTGTTTAAGCCAGGGTAGTACCAGATATGTTTATCCCAATCACTAGAAGCGTTTTATTAGACCTGTCAATTTAAATATTGCTCCGATTAACAGATTAAAAAGACAATGTCAGAAAAGGCTTATTTTTCTTTTCCGTGCCTTTGTTTCAAGCAGATGAAAACCCACAGTTTATAATCCCGGTGAAAAGTAAACAGAGGTCTGTGTGCTTTGAGATCGCTGCTCCATCTGACGGCGTCATTCTGCAGCTGGTCAGTGATGCAAACTCAGGTGAGAATATACAGAGAAATACAGGGGACAGGAATGGTACTCAAAGTTGGCAAAGTCAACCGTAGCCAATTCATTAAGTGCAGCACAGAAACCACGACCAGGGGAAGCACAGTTGAAAATTAAGTGGAGACAGAATGTAGTTTGTGCATCTAATCATTTGTCGTTCTGCTTTCTCATTACTTCAGGGATAACGATCAACGGAGAGCTGGGGGAGGCTGGGAAAAGTGCATTCCAAAAGATAGGAATTGTTTACAAAGATCTGTACGAAATAGAGTTTAACACACAAGGACTCTCTCTGGTCAATAAAACTGATCATTCCATACAACAACTGAGCTGGGGCTCTGCGAACTTCGTATCGGACAGGTAAGGACTTGAATGCATCACACCAAGGGGTTGGGTTGTCTTAAACCCAATCTGGATTTGTATAGAGCATTTTACAACACTCGGGAATCACCCCAGATTGCAACCCGGGATCACCCCTAAAGGGCAAAATAGATGATGTCATCCATGTGGTGTCATAGAATATTATCCTTTAATAATGCTGAGATCTGCATAAGAACCTGTACTTAAGACCTCTTGACTATAGAGCTTGCTCTTCAGATGGGCGGTAAGACTTGTCTTTGATGTTTTGGGGTTCATGTCTAGCCCTTGCCTTTCCATTCAGTTGAAAGGGCTGCCACACGCTCTAACAGATCCAGCTGTGGATTATCCCAGTGGGGTATCAGCCGATCCAATCAGCAACTTGGTTTCTTACAAGCTTCTTGTAAGCAAAAAATAAATGGCTAGTTCAGTGTCTGATATCCGCTCCCCCTTTCGCTGCAGCCTCTCTCTGTCCTCCTCAAATGGGAGGAGCGTGGAAGTGACTCTGGGGAGCACGGTCATTGAGCTCTTACTGCATCGTTCCAAACAAGACTTTCTGTGGCTCAAAATAAATCTGGACGATTTCTCTGCAGTAAGCACTGGGCTGCTGGGTATGTATTGGGAAGGATGCTATTTTCTTTTTTTTTTTAAATTCTCTCCGGGGGCTGTGTCCATCCAACGACGGGGGATTATTCAGTGCCAAGGCTTTAAAAGTTGGCCATTCAAGGGCACTCGAGTGGCGCATCCGGTAAAGGCGATCCGAGTGGAGTGCAGGATGCGCCCTATAGCCTGGAGAGCGCCGGTTCGAGTCCACTGCCGACCGGGGATGAGAGTTCCCAAGGAAC
The DNA here is from genome assembly GCF_017654505.1 of Polyodon spathula. NCBI lineage: Eukaryota > Metazoa > Chordata > Actinopteri > Acipenseriformes > Polyodontidae > Polyodon > Polyodon spathula. The sequence goes on from NC_054578.1 coordinate 2,326,468, forward strand.
AGCGCACAAGTGGCAGAGCATTGCCCGGGTGGGGAGGGCTTAGGTCGTCCAGGGTATCCTGAGCTCACCCCGCGCCAGCGACCCCTACTGGCTGGCCGGGCACCTGCGGGGCTGCCTGGAAGCGATCCAGAGCAGCACTGTCCGCCTATGCTGCAGCTCTGAGGTGGCCGCACGGCAGGCTTGCAGAGTTAAAAAAAAAAGCGGTCGGCTGATGGCACACGTTTCGGAGGACAGCGTGTGTTCATCTTCGCCGCTCCCGAGTCAGTGCGGGGGTGGTAGCGGTGAGCGGAGCCTAAGTAATATTCCAAGTTGGGAGAAAATGGGGTAAAAATCAGTCTGTGACTACTAAATTAAAAACAGATAAGAGAGAACACTCAACCCTGCAATCCCAGTACATAGGCAGTTACAGAAACTCACTTTTACATGTTTGGTTGTATATATCTATTTTCTTTGCAGGTCGGTTTTCTAGACCAATGTCTGTAAGAGAGAAAGGTAGAACTGGCGGTACTGTCTTGATTGAAGTAGATGGGCACGATGTGTCCGTGACCAGGTAAACAGATTGTTAATGGGTCTTGCTGTATAGGCACACAGAGCGTGTTCACAGTCTGGGCAGGGGCTGTATCGCTGACTGTGTTCCATTCTGTTTTCCAGAGATTTGACCATCGATTACGGAACACCATCTAAAGGCAGAGTCCCATGCTGGGTTGTCCCAGACAGTGGAAGAGGGGTAACGGAAGGCTCTTACAACGACTACATTGTCCAGACTTTGTTTCAAAAACCTTAAAAACACTGTTTCGATGATTGGCTGACAAAGCAATAAAAGACAAACCTGTATTGCTCTTTCAATGTGTCCCGTTGCTTGAAACACAGCATGTGACACGATGCACTGTGACTGTCAAAGGGGAACGAAATCAAAGAAGAGCTGTTCATTTTAAATGTTGCTTTACGTTCCTTTCTTCTCAACAAACCTTGTATATTTGACTCTCCCTTTGTCTCTCAGCAAGTCTCCACACTCACGATCACTCAGCACAGACAAAGACACACTTTATGTCCCTGCCTGACTAACTGGACACAGCCTGACCTCAGCTGCACCTACTAATCAGCTAGTTAAGGAGAGAGAGAGAGAGAGAGAGAGAGAGAGAGAGAGAGAGAGAGAGAGAGAGAGAGAGAGAGAGAGAGAGAGAGAGAGAGATGGCTCTCGACCCCTAGTGGACATTCAGAACATGACCAGCTTTCTGGAAACAGCGCCCTCTTCCATCTTAAGCTGCTTTCTAAAACAAGTCCACACACCTTGTTAAAACGATATTTACTTTTATTTAAAAAAATATATATATATATTAAGATTATTTTCGGGTATTATCATTGTCAATTTTGATCGTATTATCGTTTTGCAATGCAATATGAAAAAAATATATATAATAGATTCCACAACAAAATAAGTGAAAACTCCAAGATTAAAACCGATAATTTTTACTTATATTTATTTGGAGGTTACAAAGGCACAGTAACACTAATGAATTGGAGAGGCAGAACAGCGTCCACAGTCAAACGTGAAAGCACATCACTTACCCGCGCTCCTGTAACTCCAAAACCACAAATGATATGTCAAGAAAGCCAAAGAGGCACTAAACACCACCACCATATTCTATGTGCCATATTGAAGACTTCTTTTTGCGAAGTGCCACAATCCGTTTTGCGCTGTGCACAACGCTAATGCCTGCATAGCGCAATTTGGCGGGAGTTGCCGACAATTTGAGATCCTGTCATGACAAAAATGAGAAAAGCAAACTTCGGAGCCTGTGTGGTCCAGCGGTTAAAGAAATAGGCTTGTAACCAGGAGGTCCCTGGTTCAAATCCCAGCTCAGCCACTGACTCCCTGTGGGACCCTGAGCAGGTCGCTGAACCTCCTTGTGCTGCGTCTTTGGGGTGAGACGTTGTAAGTGACTCTACACTGATGCATAGTTTACACACCCTAGTCTTGTATCTTGTAAAGCGCTTTGTGATGGTGGTCCACTATGAAAGGCGCTATATACAAATTATTATTATTATTATTATTCACTCCAGTACTCACCCACCCAATCACTGAAGTGAAACGCAGGCGCTTTCCGAGGTATTACAGCAACGGAAAACACCCAGCCATCGTACACCACAGTGTTCACACGTGTTTAAAAAATACAGAAGGAAGCTGCAATCGTGATCGTTCTTTCCCAAGTAGGAAAGCAAGGAATAAGATTCAGGAGTACTGCCCCGGTAATGCTTGCAAGTCGCCTGGAAATCAAGACCCCGCCAAATAAATAAATAACACATAATAGTTAAAGCTGTTTTTACGAGTAAACAATGTTTTAAGTTGCTGTATTGAAGTGGACCGAAACCTTACTTTTAGATGCTTGTTAGCAGCCGGGTGCATTGCTTTCATCGTATGCGGAGGGGTTAACATTTTGTTCAATGGCTCTCACAGCACCTCCCCCCTGCAAAAAAACGCACCAGGCAGAGCCGCGTCAACGTGCTCTCCTGTAGATATCAAATTAAAACTTCATTTGTTTTACGCAGCTCCGTTTGCAAATTCCGTTTTGAAGTTGATGTGCAGCTCACTGTGGTCCGATATCAATTTGAATTCAATTACAAGTTGCGTTTTGCTTACCTGTCTCTCTCTCTCTCTCTCTCTGCAGTCGACGCGCAAAGCTGAGGTTTATTCCTTATTCTGTCTCAACACTTCCCTTTCATATCTATACGGCCACTTTAACTAAAACCACGCAGATAAAAAGAGTCCAGTGCGTTAATAAATTACACTATGCAACACAATGTTTGTTCCTGGGTGGTAAGTGTTATTTCTATGCAACATAAGAAAGTTTACAAACGAGAGGAGGCCATCGGCCCATCTTGCTCGTTTGGTTGTTAGTAGCTTATTGATCCCAAAATCTCATCAAGCAGCTTCTTGAAGGATCCCAGGGTGTCAGTATAATCGTAAATCTCGAAAACCTACTCACTTCTAAATCTTTGTCTCCTATTGATTTACAGTAATAAATTACGTATAATAATCGTAAATCTCGAAAAACTACTATTACTTTAGTATAAATACATGTTAATTTGGATTCATATGTTGTTTTTTTCTGACTTTATGTGAACGAAAAGACTCGTTTTCTCATTGGAAACAGGTACATTTCATAATAGACATTTTCTATACTTTTGAGGCATAAGCAATTAGGAAATAACACTTACTACCCAGGAACGAAAATATATTAATCAGTAAATAAATAAGTTAAAATCAAATAGGATTCTGCTACAGGCATAACAAAAGTAAAAGAAATTAATACAAATGTTTGTCAAATTAAATGTTTTAATGCAGTCTGGAATCTTCAGAGTAAAAATCCATATTCTCATGACTGTATTCTCATCAGAGTTCACTCTAGGAGTTGGTCATGGTTATGAGGGAAGCCCTGCAGAAGATTGAATGTGTAAGAATGCTGTACAGTAACCTTTGTCTCCTTTGCTTCTCTAGCTGCTAAAGGAAATCTCACAGGAGGGATTCGATTTCCCTGTGCCGGTTGTGGGAAGACTTTCAGCTGTTTATCACATCTTAAAATCCACCATCGCGTTCACACAGGAGAGAAACCCCATCAGTGTTTTGAGTGTGGGAAGAGATTCACGCAGTTACAGAATCTTAAAACACACCAGCGTGTTCACACAGGCGAGAAACCTTACCCCTGCACTGACTGTGGGAAGAGATTCACACAGCTTGTAAATCTGCGATCGCACCAGCGCACTCACACAGGCAAGAAGCCTTATCGCTGTCCTGAATGCAGGTTGCAATTTTAAGTTCCTTGAAAATCCACCAGCTCACTCACTAAAAAGAGAAATCTTTGAGACATCGTGAAGTGGTTTGACATGGGTGGCTGCACAGGAGACATCAGACCAGAAACACAAACCAAAAGAAGGACTGGCAGGGCAAGCTGGGGCACTAGAGCGCCCAGTTCTTTATTTGACCCTCCTGTTCGGTTTTGGGTCTATTTGACCCGACTCTAGTTTCTAATTAGATTAAATGCTATTTTTTCTGTATAATATTTTAGGACTTTTCCTAAATTGGGGTCATGAACTTATACACAGAGAACAGAACCTTTTGAGATATTCATTTTTTTTCAGAACAGGTCATGTGTAGAAATAAGATGTTTCGGCTCACTGTGGCGTTTATCTACGTAGATTTGTGTGCAAGAATAAAACAAACTTCTTTACTTTGTTATTATCATCATCTTTGGAAATGGCTGCACCAGTCTGGAGATATTTATAAACAAAAAAACAAACAATATATATCTACAAGGCAGAGTCTCGTTTTCTCTGTCAGTATCGCAACAGCATCTCACTGGTAAAGACACTCCAAAATGAGAAGCTCCCAGGCTGGCAGTCAAAGAAGTTTTAACACAGCTCCTGGACTGAGCATAAAAGAGTCAAACCTTTGCAAATAAAAAAACATTTAGTCAATCTAAGGCTGTTTAGTTTGAAATTGCATCTGGTCAATATGCCCCCAAAACATAACAGACGTACCTAACATCTGAACACAATAGGAGGGTTAAATAAACACAAATACAAGTTTTAATTAAACACATCCCAAAAGCAAACGGCGCACTGGCCAAACAAATAAACAGCAACAAGTACTAAGCTCATAAGGGTTAGCAATTGTTATCTTTTTAATAATTTTACCTCCGGTCTCCGCTCTCTTTTTGAAAAACCTTGCGCACAATGCACCCTCCTTTTAAAGGCTGCGTTGCGCTGAGGCTGTGCTGTCTGTTCCCTTCGTGCATTTGTATTAAAATGCTGCAAGAGAAACTCTAAATAACCGGATTAATAAATCTATCAAGGAGCTGGATTGAGTGTGGTGGTGGTGGTGTTGAAATACATCTGTATATTTAAATAAATGAGGATTGCATTTCCTCAATGGAAAAAGGATGCCGTGCGGAAGCCTGTCAACCATGAAGTCTGGCCACGGGGAGAGAGCTTCTGAAGACAGGTGAGGATGGCGGACGATTTGATTCACTGCCTTGGTGTCTGAGCTGATATCAGTAGGGCTTGAAGTTTTCAGTTTCAACTGACAATAACCGAAAAAAACACCCATGAAGACCTCATTAGAAAATTCAGTTTAAAGTAATATTCTGTAATATTATGGATAAGGGTGTCTAAGTAATAAATAATAACATCTTTCACACCTTGGGTTCCACTATACGCTGTTCCACATACTGTATTTAGACAACACATGTCATTACAAGCATTTAAACAGCGATATAATTCCAAGCCATGCACAGCAAATTCAATAAATCAGCCGCCTTCCTTTTATGAAGTGGAGGAATGTGCAAAAGTCTCTTCGGAAGAAATAAAGCAGTCTGATGAAGGAGAAAGAAGAATAACAATCCTGCGATGGTCGTTGCCCCCTGGAGGGATGCAAAGAGAAGCCCAGCGTTTGCACCTTGCTCCAGGTGTATAGTCGTGAAGAAGCCAAGCCCCAGTCCTGCCTTTGTAACGCTACAGTAGTCTTCCTCGTATTAACACAACGTTTGTAGCCGTCTACAAGCAGTTCCCTGGCAGTTTCCAAGTATAGGCATTAGTTACTGTGATGATGCAGACAGGAATTGTTTCTTTAATTATTTTTATAAATACAGGGTGCATTTTTGTATTTATGTGACCTGCCCCTAGATTGAATCTGAGCAATACACAGAGGCCCTGCACCACAGACCTAACACGGGACATAAAAAAAAAACAAAATAGCTGCATCCACACCCAGCGCTCAAAGAATATCAGATATAATATGGAGATGCAGTACTGAGAGCCCTGTTGATATGCAGGGCCTTTTAAACCTGCTTTTTATCTAAATGTTATTTCAACTGCAGTGTTGGTAACCACGGTTTTGATGAAGAGGTTTCTCAACGGCATAAAAGGTTTTTTTTTTTTTAAAGCACATAGGTCGTTTTCACCCGTTTTCTGCTTCAATGAAAAAAAAAAAAGGGGGGTAAATTCTTTCAAAAACAGTCGTCGATTTGGGGGCATATATATACTAAATATATATATATATTATATATAGATATAGGAAGGGTTAAGCAGCAAGCCTAAACATAACTGTGGCTTTATAATAAAATGCTTACTGCTTAATGCTGATGAGTGTGAATTAATTCGGCTTTGTCTGTAGTTCGGAAGACAGCCACTGCTAACTTTTTATCTCTCGTACACGCAAAGCAAACTTTTTTTTTAAAAAGTTTCTGTAATGAAAAAGAAAGCTGTAGTGGGCGTGGCTGGTTGGAAACCTTCGCGTATATTATTGGCTGCAAAAAACCAACCCTCCAACCATCTTGCGACGCTGATTGGCTGAGCTCCCTCTCTGGGCTTAACTAGCTGGTTAGTAGGTGCAGCTGAGGTCAGGCTGGGTCCGGTTAGCTAATCAGGCAGGGATATCAAGTGTGTCTTTGTATCTGCTGAGTGATCGTGAGTGTGGAGACTTGTTGAGGGACAAGGGACAAGGGACAAGGGACAAGGGACATATACATGGTTTGTGAAGAAGAAAGGAACGTAAAGCAACATTTAAAATGAACAGCTCTTCTTTGATTTCGCTCCCCTTTGGCAGTCACAGTCTGTCTCTCTCATATCTCCTCTCTCTCTCTCTCTCCTCTCTCTCTTGGGTTTGTTATTCCCCGCTTGTGTTTGGGTGACTTTGTATCGTTGGTTGATTTCTTAACGATTTGGGCTGTTTCCTTTTTTTTTAAAACGGAATTGTTTTAGATAAAAAAAAAAATGAAACGCAAGACTTGAAAGTAAAGAAAGAAACAGGAATTAGAGAGAGGTAAATAAAACTCAATTGATTTAAATTTTACAGTACAGTACCTATTTCAAAACAGAAACGGGTCGCATCGATAATGCCGGAGATGAAAAAGTAGTGTACAAGAACCGTAGCGTACAAACAGCAAAACAAACAAACAAAGTCATATTTTGGATTTCACGGTTTTGCAAGCAGCTTGCAGCTTCGAAACGTGTGGACGAGGAGGGGTAGAGTTTAAAACGAGGAAGCACGTTTGCATGCACTCAGCGCATTAACCCGTCTGGTGTCTTTACATCCAAAACTTCTAACGAGTAATATAGAGAATATTATTATATTTGTCATATGCGTTGCACCCCAGTGCTGAAACCAGAACAGAGCATGCCTGCATGAGCAGATCAATTCCTGTTAAGTTAAAAAAAAAAACTGCATTGTACAGTATTTTGATTATTAAATTAAACATTTACTACAAATATGTTTGTAATTTTACTTAGCCTGGATGTGCTCATTATTTAAAATCTTATTATTTCTTCCTTTAGCTAAAGCCTTTATCCAAATAATTTTACAACGTTACTATATTAAAATACAGTATGTTGCATATTTAATTACTGTCAGAGTAATTAATATTCTGCGTAGAATGTTATTAAAAAAATAGGGTATTTATTTATAATCTTAGGTGCACTGGAGAGGATAAAGTAGGAATTAAATTCATGAATTAATAATAATAATGTAACTGGCAACAGCAAGTCAGATGTTTAGCTATGCAGGTGTCGTATATAATGTGTTTATATGTTGGCTATTAATTCATTATAGTAATACCAGCAACAGTGAAAAAATAAGTGGTTTAAAGAAACTGGTTTATAACCAGGAGGACCCCGGTTCAAATCCCAGCTCAGCCACTGACACGCTGTGTGTGACCCCGAGCGAGTCGCTGAACCTCGTATCTTGTATAGCGCTTTGTGGTGGTGCTCCACTATGAAAGGCGCTATATAAAAATTGTCATTACTGACAGTCAAGCCAGGATTCTCTGACAGTGAAAATCGATCTGTCTTTTTAAAGATCCCAGATCCCGCTTCTGAATTCTGATTCCCGAATTCTAAGTTCTAACTACCACGAGGTAGTTAGGAGAGAGATTTTCTATAGTAATGTATCGTACTTGTTAACCTCTTGTCTGATATTAACTGTTTACCTTGTGTAACAAGTTTCATAGTACAGTAGCCCCACGTTCACACCTTTTGTGAGTTACGGCAGTCTGTTGCGTTAACCACAAGGGAAATCCTGTTGGGTGTAGTACAGAAATTCAAAAGTCTTGTCGTTTTTTTTTTTTTTTTTCTTCAGTGAGAACGGATCAGCCTCACTCACAGGGAGCTTCTGAGATGGAAGCAGCTCACGTCAGCCCAGAGCTTCCTGTTCGATGGGTTGTTTCTGCAGACAGGACTGTTGAGATCAAGGAGGAAGTGACTGAGCTGGGGTGCGACCAGGCCAATGAGCGGACCCTGCAGGAGGAAACGCCGCCTTCTAGCATCGCTGAGAGAGGTGAGGGAAACGGCCAGGAGCTCGCCACTCACAGATTACATATTGTGTTCTATTCTTAATTATAGGCTATTAAAAACTATTCCATTGAACTCGAGTTAGACTATTCATGTTTTTCAGATTGAAGGCCTTCTTGCATGGGCTGGTCACTTGATCTGGTGTCATGTGTCTGTGTCCAGGTAGTGGGTAAAGTTTCCTTCCCTCTTAGACAGAATCAGGCTCGGCAGACAGTCCTACATCAGTATGGTCTTGTTTTGTCCAGCGCAGTTATGGATCACTTTAACCACCTTTTGTAGGAATGTCAATGTTTGATGCAACGAGCAAACTGCATTCCCATCTTTGCCAGCTGTGTGCTTGTCACACTTCAAGGTCTCTTCTGTAGAAGGAACATCTGCAGATTGAGATTAGTAATCCACACTGGGGCACATCGATCTGTAAGACAGCTGCAGAATTGCCTGGCGGTAATCTTGATGCAAAACTGCTATTTCCTGCATGATTTGGTGGTGTAGCAGCTGGGGATGAAGTTTCACACTGGAACTCAACAGGTGAATTCTCTACAGGTACTGTCTTGTGACTCCATGCCTCAGTCTCTAATGGGGTGGCATTGCGAATTGTCTCATAAGGAGCCCATGTTTTTGGATATTCCGAATCTGTTTATTATGTGTGTCTCTGTAGCTGCCAGCATTGTGCAGCAGCATAGCCTGTTCTGTCAGGGTCTCGCTTCTGTCTGAAGACTGATAATTCCATGCTCTTCCTTCAGGCTGCCCGGTTCCTTCAATCTTAATGCTAGTTCCTCTGAAGCATTCTTGCAGAGTTTCTCTTCAGCTCTGTTTCAAGCTTTAAAGGCCTTTCTTCTCTAATGATTTAGTGTTTACACTTTGATTTATGGATTGCATGGTAACCCCCAGCACCTCGTGCTTCAGAGGCCATGTTGTAGTGAGCACACCAGGTTAGAATGATTTAAAAAAAATTGAATAAAATGTGTTTTATGGTCAATAGGAGGCATTTGGGACAAATTGTTACATGGTGTGAAATTTAAAAAGAAAACGCCTTTTCTGTCTTTCAGGTGCTGATATGAAAGTGGGATGTTTTGGTAGACAAGAATCAGAAATGGCATCTTCTCGCATTAAAGAGGAGGACTCTGGACTAGAACCCGTCCCCATTAAGAAAGAAGTCGCAGCTGTCCATATTGAAGAGGAGAGTCCTGTGCTACAGCCTGTCCCCATTAAGAAAGAGGTCTCAGCACTGAAACCTGTCCACATTAAAGAGGAGAGTCCTGCGCTAGAATCGGCAGAATGTCAACACCTTTCAGGTAAAAAAAAAAAAAAAGATTGAAAGCGTGCAGAGATGAATGGCAGGGTGTATTGCTCTATTGAAAGCGTGCAGAGATGAATGGCAGGGTGTATTGCTCTATTGAAAGCGTGCAGAGATGAATGGCAGGGTGTATTGCTCTATTGAAAGCGTGCAGAGATGAATGGCAGGGTGTATTGCTCTATTGAAAGCGTGCAGAGATGAATGGCAGGGTGTATTGCTCTATTGAAAGCGTGCAGAGATGAATGGCAGGGTGTATTGCTCTATTGAAAGCGTGCAGAGATGAATGGCAGGGTGTATTGCTCTATTGAAAGCGTGCAGAGATGAATGGCAGGGTGTATTGCTCTATTGAAAGCGTGCAGAGATGAATGGCAGGGTGTATTGCTCTATTGAAAGCGTGCAGAGATGAATGGCAGGGTGTATTGCTCTATTGAAAGCGTGCAGAGATGAATGGCAGGGTGTATTGCTCTATTGAAAGCGTGCAGAGATGAATGGCAGGGTGTATTGCTCTATTGAAAGCGTGCAGAGATGAATGGCAGGGTGTATTGCTCTATTGAAAGCGTGCAGAGATGAATGGCAGGGTGTATTGCTCTATTGAAAGCGTGCAGAGATGAATGGCAGGGTGTATTGCTCTATTGAAAGCGTGCAGAGATGAATGGCAGGGTGTATTGCTCTATTGAAAGCGTGCAGAGATGAATGGCAGGGTGTATTGCTCTATTGAAAGCGTGCAGAGATGAATGGCAGGGTGTATTGCTCTATTGAAAGCGTGCAGAGATGAATGGCAGGGTGTATTGCTCTATTGAAAGCGTGCAGAGATGAATGGCAGGGTGTATTGCTCTATTGAAAGCGTGCAGAGATGAATGGCAGGGTGTATTGCTCTATTGAAAGCGTGCAGAGATGAATGGCAGGGTGTATTGCTCTATTGAAAGCGTGCAGAGATGAATGGCAGGGTGTATTGCTCTATTGAAAGCGTGCAGAGATGAATGGCAGGGTGTATTGCTCTATTGAAAGCGTGCAGAGATGAATGGCAGGGTGTATTGCTCTATTGAAAGCAGTGCAGAGATGAATGGCAGGGTGTATTGCTCTATTGAAAGCGTGCAGAGATGAATGGCAGGGTGTATTGCTCTATTGAAAGCGTGCAGAGATGAATGGCAGGGTGTATTGCTCTATTGAAAGCGTGCAGAGATGAATGGCAGGGTGTATTGCTCTATTGAAAGCGTGCAGAGATAATGGCAGGGTGTATTGCTCTATTGAAAGCGTGCAGAGATGAATGGCAGGGTGTATTGCTCTATTGAAAGCGTGCAGAGATGAATGGCAGGGTGTATTGCTCTATTGAAAGCGTGCAGAGATGAATGGCAGGGTGTATTGCTCTATTGAAAGCGTGCAGAGATGAATGGCAGGGTGTATTGCTCTATTGAAAGCGTGCAGAGATGAATGGCAGGGTGTATTGCTCTATTGAAAGCGTGCAGAGATGAATGGCAGGGTGTATTGCTCTATTGAAAGCGTGCAGAGATGAATGGCAGGGTGTATTGCTCTATTGAAAGCGTGCAGAGATGAATGGCAGGGTGTATTGCTCTATTGAAAGCGTGCAGAGATGAATGGCAGGGTGTATTGCTCTATTGAAAGCGTGCAGAGATGAATGGCAGGGTGTATTGCTCTATTGAAAGCGTGCAGAGATGAATGGCAGGCTGTATTGCTCTATTGAAAGCGTGCAGAGATGAATGGCAGGGTGTATTGCTCTATTGAAAGCGTGCAGAGATGAATGGCAGGGTGTATTGCTCTATTGAAAGCGTGCAGAGATGAATGGCAGGGTGTATTGCTCTATTGAAAGCGTGCAGAGATGAATGGCAGGGTGTATTGCTCTATTGAAAGCGTGCAGAGATGAATGGCAGGGTGTAGAGTGTATTGTTATCCGTATGGGCTGACTGGAAAATGCAAAAACAGTTAATGGCAGCTGCGTGTTAAAGTGAGCATTGATGTTTAAGAAATTGCATGGGTGCCATTTCTTTAATAAATGTCAGGTTTATTTCAATATATGCAGGGAATCATTCTCGGATCCAAAGAAAGATTCATTTTCAGGCCCCCAGAAAGGATTCAAAGAAAGATTCAGTGAATATTTTTATAGCAAAGCCCAGATGGGGTTTCCCCTCCCTAGTCCTGGCTGTGGGCCAATCGCACAAAACTACACCCGGCTGATTGGTGGCTGCGTTGTGCATGCTCTTATCTCTTTAGAGTGAATTCTCTGTGACTCTTTTCACCTGCTTGAGGTCCAGTAGCACTGCTATTTGTCTGCTGAAGCCTCCTTAGAGTCTGGGCATCGTCCAGCCCATAGTGCTGTTATTTGTTGCCTGCTTAATGCTGGGCAGGCAAGCTGTAGACCTGTGACTCTGGCCCTCATCAATTGTAAGCAGTACATGCATTTTGGAACTAGCCGTCCTGCTATCTCCATTGTCGGTTGCTTTTCAGAAAATAACAAGTCTAGCTCTGCCAGTCCACATGCATAGCAAACCGCTACGCAATTCTTGTTCTGTGTTTTCTAGCATTGCTGGAAACGGATTCGCACGACACCACAAACATTGCCGGGAAAAACACGAAAGTTACCTGCTTGGAAATCCTGCATGCTTTAAAGATGCGTCCCTTGCTAGTGGTGCTAGATTTTTGTATCGATGTTAACATGGGATGTTTAATGAACATGGCCAGTGTTTTAATGTGTTCAGTGATCTTCCCAAATGTGTTTTAATTCTTTTAGAAGACCTGCAGTTGACAGAGCTGGGCAACAGCAGACACTGCCCATCTCCAGAACGCCCACAGATGTCTGCCAGCTCTCCCCAGAGCCAAGATAAGCAGGATAGTGCTGGTACCTCGTCATCATCGCTGTGTGGAAGACCAACAGCATCCCACAGAGGTGGGTGTTTTTACAGTCATTACACTGCATTGCTGCTATGCCATGCAACTATTAATAAGTGTATGAGGCTGTGTGGTCCAGTGGTTAAAGAAACAGGCTTGTAACCAGGAGGTCCCTGGTTCAAATCCCAGCTCCGCCACTGACTCGTTGTGTGGGACCCTGAGCAAGACGCTGAACCTCCTTGTGCTGCGTCTTTAGGGGGAGATGTTGTAAATGACACTGCAGCTGATGCACTGCTCACACACCTTAGTCTCTTGTAAAGCGCTTTGTGATGGTGCTCCACTATGAAAGCTGCTATATAAAAATAGATTATTTTATTAATAAACCCAGTCCTTTTCTTGCAGCACATTGCAAAGAAGGCTGCGTCTCACGCTGTCCTCTACATTTTATGAACCAGAGAGATCTTAACTTACAGTGGCTCTTTGATCGGTTCTGAAGTCAATAAGGGAAATATGTATAAATTCCACTTTGTTTTAAATTAAAACAGGAAGGAAAAGGAAGGCCGTTGTGGAAAGCGAGTTGACCAGCTACCTCAGAGAGTCGGATGAGAGATATTTCGCATTGCAAGAGGAGAATTTGAAGTTAGCAAGGGAGCGGCACAGGAATGAAATGCAGGAGAGACGCAAAGACAGAGAAGCGAATCGGCAGAGCGCCACGTTGTTGATAGGGTTTCTGTCCAGCCTGGCAACATCACTGGGGCAAAACCTGGCGAAGAACTAAAGTCCCTCTGACTGCAAACAAAATGTGGCACTATATGTAACTAGTTAGCTTGATTGTTTTGTTAAATGTAACATTGCCTATTTTAAAGATATTTGTAATAAAACTTATGTTTTGGCTATTTCTGTTTGTTTATATTTAAATTCCCTTGGCAGTCCACTACTGTATACAAAACAATACACCTGCACAATATTGGTAATCAGTCTTTATTTTATATAGCGCCTTTCATAGCGGAGCACAATCACAAAGCGCTTCACAAGATGCAGCAACAAGAAAACCCATAATACTTTAAATACAGAGGAAAGAGCATCATACAATATACAGAATAAAATAGCATAAATACATGGAAAGAGCAGAATACAGGATAGCAGCACAATACATGAAATAGTGCATTAAATACAGTGGAAAGAGCAATACAAAATACATGAAATAGTGCATTAAATACATAATACATGAAATAGTGCATTAAATACAGTGGAAAGAGCAGAATACAGGATAGCAGCAGAATACATGAAATAGTGCATTAAATACAGTGGAAAGAGCAGAATACAGGATAGCAGCATAATACATGAAATAGTGCATTAAATACAGTGGAAAGAGCAGAATACAGGATAGCAGCAGAATACATGAAATAGTGCATTAAATACAGTGGAAAGAGCAGAATACAGGATAGCAGCAGCAGCAATAATACATGAAATAGTGCATTAAATACAGTGGAAAGAGCAGAATACAGGATAGCAGCATAATACATGAAATAGTGCATTAAATACAGTGGAAAGAGCAGAATACAGGATAGCAGCAGAATACATGAAATAGTGCATTAAATACAGTGGAAAGAGCAGAATACAGGATAGCAGCATAATACATGAAATAGTGCATTAAATACAGTGGAAAGAGCAGAATACATGAAATAGTGCATTAAATACAGTGGAAAGAGCAGAATACAGGATAGCAGCAGAATACATGCAAGTATTTCTTTTTCTTTGAACAATACAAAACACCTATCTTTCATAATGAAAGCACTATTTACACAAATACAGTTTCTTAACAAAAAATATCACTCGATACGACCGAACTACTAAAAACAAGCTAAAATATGAAGATTATTAATATTGTTATTGCTGTTTTCTCTCCTTTACAGCAAAGTAATATTTGATGAGACTCCTCTCTAAACGCGAATCACTTTGAGCTGATGCTTCCTCCGCCGCGCAAAAGAAGATACCGTTTCTGTTTCGTGCAATGTCACTAGCAGTGGGCACGACTGGTTGAAACCTTTCGCATATTATTGGCTGCAGAAACTCTCTTTAACCCAGCTGGGGAGACTGGCTGGCTGGCTGGGCACCCCCTGTGTAAGCAAAGGCGGGGTGGTGAGGAGAGGAGGAGGCGGTTGTGAAATTGGATACCGGATTGAGCCATGTTGGCTCTTGTGTTGCACTGCGCTGGATCTGAAATGGCTCCAGTTTCGACTTTGTTTTTGCGCTCTCTCTCTCGGGTTTGTTATTCCTCAGGGTGCTCTTTGTGTTTGGATGATGCTGTGTAAATGGTTGCTTTCTTAACGATAAACGATTTGTTTGCGTTTTATTTTTAAACTGAATTGTTTCAGCTGTGAAACGCAAGACTTGAAAGCAAAGAAAGAAAGGGCAACCCACGCCGGCTTCCAGAGAGGCGAGGGAGGCAAACGAAACTGAATCCACTTTGGTTTTACAGTACAGCACAAATCCATTTCAAAACTAAACACACAAAATACGGTTTCATTTTGAATTGCACTGATATCCACACGAACAGAACTACGGTATTAGCAAAGGTATCCGGTGTAGAGCCAGGAGACCGCATGTAAGTGAAATGAATGCTTTTTTTTTTGCCGATTTGTTTTCAACTTGCTTTTCTTTCCCCTCTTGCAGAGATGGGCAGCCTGCACAGTGCGGTGAACTGCACCGTAACGAGTGTAGTAGCAGCGCTTTGCAAAATGTTAACACCGTGAAGGCGGTCCTGTTAATGTTGCGTGTCCCATTGCTTTACACTGTTACAACTCTCTATTACCTGAACGCCTATGGAAGCAGAATGGTTAAAAGGCCGTGTGCGTCATTCCTGATAACGTAAGTGTTTCACTTAGTGATGCTTTTCATCGCAGCCTTTGAGTTTCACAAGTACGCGCGATTGTATAGTGGGAAGCCTCTCTGTCAACACGTGTATACGTAGCCTTTCGTAGTGGACCCCCATCACAAAGCGCTTTACAAGATGCAAGGCTAGGGTGTGTGAGCTATGCATCAGCTGCAGAGTCGCTTACAACAACGTCTCACCCCAAAGACGCAGCACAAGGAGGTTCAGTGACTCGCTCGGGGTCCCACACAGGGAGTCAGTGGCTGAGCTGGGATTTGAACCGAGGACCTGGGTTTCTTTAACCACTGGACCACACAGCCTCCTCTGGGGGTTCATGTATAGAGGCTGTATGCCTTTAAGAAGAAAGGCATGGTGGGATATCAGCTGAACACTTGTCCGCTGATATACAAATGCTTCAGTGCAGAGAGAGGTGCTGTTTTAACAACAGCAGAACACAGGAACCCAGGTGTCATGCGACAGTTGTGATGACGACCAAGCGTGTGCGAGTACTGGCGTGTAAAAAAAACAGTGTCCCACGAACATTATTTATTTATTTTTTTTGTCTGTTGCATCTTCTTTATCAGCCGCAACACTGTTTCCTGTCAGGAGTTGAAGGATGATTTAATCACGCAGCAGAGATCCCAGTTAGAGCTGATACTATCTCCTCCACCAACGAGGAATGGTAATGTAAGATGTTAGCGTAATGAAACCAGTAATGTAGCATGAGTTTTGCACTAAAGCAATGCCAGCTGTTGCAGGAAAAACACATTTCTTTTATCTCACGCTGGCCAGAAAGGTGAAAACAGAAATACTTGGTACCGTAATTAGGAAGTGTACTGCTGAGAGAGAGAAATAAATATTTAGGGAATTTAAAAATTAAATATACTGCATCTCACTTGACTGCAGTAAAATAAACAGCCATTCGCTAAGGTAGCTCTCGGATTGTGCTAATGAAAATACCTGCAATGGATGGCAATGCGCTCGCTGTCGTGTGTTTAATATGAAACAAACAGCAGAACTAACATGCTGCAAATTTTAATTTTATTTTTTTTTACTGAAAGATAAACGGTACCTTGTAATCGTAAGAGCCGTGTGTGTTACATGCTGTCAGATCAGGACTTCACTGACACTGCGCATGGGCACAGCAGCATGCTGTTTCCATATTACAACTGGACACAATGAAAGATGACTTCACCAATTCCACACACATGTTCAGCCTTGCATTGCAAGGGCCTTGATGCTCCAAAAGTCAATGCTTCTTCTTGCCTTGCTGTGAGATGGGCTGAAAGAAAACTCCTTCATTGCACTAATGGAGTACTTTATCAGACACCTCAAGCAGACCACAAGTCTGACTTCTTGTGAGTCCGTCGGTCTGTTCCATTAACCACAGGGGCAATCCTGTTGGAAAAGTGTACTACATATCAATGCATTCAAAATGTATAATATGTGAAGTTTATTTAGTGAGATTAACACATCATTTCCAAAGTGTGGGGACTTCTCTGGAAAATTCAAATCAGAACACTTTTACATGCAATCTGAAATTACAAACCAAGTGTCCCTTTTCTTCAGTGAGAATGGATCAGCCTCACTCAGAGGAAGTTTCTGAGATGGAAACAGCTCACATCAGCCCAGAGCTTCCTGTTCGATGGGTTGTTTCTGCAGACAGGACTGTTGAGATCAAGGAGGAAGTGACTGAGCTGGGGTGCGACCATGCCAACGAGCGAATCCTGCAGGAGGAAACGCCACCTTCTAGCATCACTGAGAGAGGTGAGTGAAGCTGGAATACAGATCTATAGAGGGGGGGCTTCATTGAAGACAGCCTGTGGAATGCACTGCACTAGGAGTTTGTTTATTTTTGTTTGTCTTCTTCACTGTACTGCACCAGAAATAATGTACCCCCCCAGTTTGTTTCCACTAATAATAGAACCCCCCCTCCTTTTTTAGAACCTGCTTGTGTCACTATATAACAATCCTACTGATGACCTAGTTTACATGGAAACAGTGTTTCTTTCTCTAAGTTAGTGTAAACTGGAACTATTGTAGACAGGAAACTGGATTGTTTTCATGATCAGACTAACATAGGTTTTAAAACATGGGATGTTAGCAAGGGATACAGAAAGAATGGCAGCACTTGCAAGTCAAGCAAACTACCCTGCGCTCTGGCAAGTGTGTGTTTAGTGGCTGCATTTACACAACCACACAATGCAAATTGCTAATGTTTAATTGTTTTGTAGAAAACTGTGGAATGTGGTCAGGTGGTGATTGAACAATTTATTGCCCATTGCTCCTGGCCACAGCCTATACAAGGAACAAAGGGATGCATGTCTGCATGGGTTGCACCATGTGCACACCAGGTTAGAATGCAGAATTGAATGAAATGGGCTTTGTGGTCAATAAGAGGCATTCTGATGAGGTGTGTACTTCGTCATGTAAAATATATTTAAAAAAACACTTGTATTATGTTTTTCAGGTACTGAGATGAAATTGGTACATTGTGGTAGAAGACAAGAATCAGAAATGGCATCTTCTCACATTAAAGAGGAGACCCCAGAACTGGAACCCGTCCCCATTAAAGAGGAGACCCCAGAACTGGAACCTCTCCACATTAAGGAAGAAATCTCCGCGCTGGAACCTGTCCACGTTAAAGAGAAGAGTCCTGTACTAAAATCAGCAGACTGTGAACACCTTTCAGGTAAAAAAAAAAAAAAGAACTAAACAGAGATTGAAAGCATGCAGAGATGCAGAGATGCAGAGATGTATTGTTCTGTTCACCATTACTTTCACAACATTGCTTTGAGTTGTTATCAGAATCCCCCTCTCACTTGTGAGACTCTTCTTTACTGAGTCAGTCTTGTATGCTGACGTGTTTTGTTTGCATTAACACTAGTGCCGGGATGGACACGGAACTGTCTTGTTCGGAAATCCGTTCAAGATTCGTTCGTTTGCAAAACATTATCAAAGCTATTGCTGTATATGTAACACTTAAAGTTTCATAATGTCGCAGAAGTAAGAATAACAATAAACAAAGTGGCCACAGACACATTTTTGTATATTAATAACATTGATTTTTAGCTTTTTAAACAGAGGGGACCCTCGCCAAGTTCACGGACGCATGCTTGTTTTTGTAGGAGAGAGCCAGACGCTCCTCCTGTGCGGTGTTGGGGAGTAGCTGGCTAATAGTGGCAAGATACTTTTTTCAGTAGCGAGTTACTGTTAATTTCATGGTAGCGTCTTTACACTTCCTTTTTTCAGGGAAATACAGTGGCTGCTGCTTTAATCTTGAGCTGCCCTGATAGTTGCCCCTAGCAGGGGAGTTTCCCCGTGTGGTTATTTGCACGTGAAGTGGCGATGTGCGTGCACGTCCGGGAGAACAGCTCGAGAGGATATGGCTTGTGGTCGAAAGTAATGGCCACAGAGAGAGATGGGATGAATCTCATTTACTCGTGTGAGCATGACGTCAAAACCCGGGAAATCCACACTCGTTGTCACACCTGCATTTCACTTGAAAATGTGAATGAGCTCGTTCTTTATCCTTAAGAGGCCAACACTGTAAATACTACGAGGCGGTGGGTCAGTTTACTGTGGGCTCCAAGAGGACGGAAAGTTAGTGGCCAAGGGGTTTTATGGTTAGCAATGCTGTACTTTATTGTAACGATAATGCTGGCAGCTTACTTTCTAATAATATTAATAAATAAGTTTACCACGTCGATAGTAAGGTGCATTGATGTGGTAAATTTATTTTCTAATTGCCCTGTACTTCATGCTGTAAACCCAAGTAGGTTTATACAAGCACTTAGAAATGTTCCAGCCACATGCTACAGCTGTGTCAGAATACCTACGCTAAAGTTAAACAGAAAGAGCAGGGGAGCTGTTTAAATGTCTGTAACTGAATGCCCTTGCTTTTGATCACCAGTTATGTCTGATGGCAACACGTGTGCTCCCACCACTCAGCTTCGCTGGACTGAGGAGGAGACCAGGGCATTAATAAACATAGTCAGTGACCTGGGAGTGATGAATCGGCTCGATCGCCCCAAACAGCGCAACCAGCATGTGTACAAGCAAGTGGTTGAGGCCCTCTCTAAACGAGGGATAGACCGCACAGTCCCGCAGGCCAGGGACAAATTCAAAAAGCTGAAGCAGTCCTACCTGCAGGAACGAGCAAGGAGGTGTTGTTCGGGAGAAGCAGGACAGTCCCGGTTCCGGTTCTGGGAAGAGATGAACGGTTTGCTGGGGCAGCGGCCGGTAGCTGCCCACTTGAGTGACACCTCCCAGCATGCTGCTTCTGAGGCGTCTTCCTCCTGTCTTGATCAAGGTACCATCTTGTTTCATATGTACCTTCAACAGTCTGCCTTGCATTTTCCACTGCTTTTTAAAAAGAGTTGTAATACTTTTTGTGTTTCAAGACCCCTCCAGCAGTGAAACTACTGCATCACAGTCTTCAGCCATAACCTCCTCAAGTCCTCAACCACAAGCTGAAGAACTGAGCAAACAGTCCGATTCAGATGCCGCACATGTGGAGAGGCAAGAAAAGGCAACTGAGGCAGGAGAATTGGTGCTTGAGACGCCACAACCTGACGTGGCAGCTAGGGGACGTGAGTGTTTTTTTTTTTTTTTGTAATGAAGTATATATGTGAAATCAAGAACAGCTATTGCAAATTGATATTTATTAATTGTTTTTTTAACCCCCACCCCCAGGACATCGCAATGCTCGCCCGCCACGATGCCTTTTAGTAACGGAGTACAGGCGGTCCAGTCTGCTAGAAATGAGACTGATGCGACACCAGATGCAAGCCGCAGCTGCGAGGCAGCACTTCCTCTTCCTGCAGGCAGAGCGGCGCCGTCAGCACGACTGGTCGAGGTGGATGAGGCAGCAGCGGCGTCAGCATCAGGAAACCGTGGCAATGCTCTCCGGGTTCCTGCGGAGCATTGCAGAGGCCGGGACATCCAACCGACCCATGGTTGACGCCAGCACCAACCTAACTTCGGCTTCTCCTGGCAGAGCACAAGACGGCGGACTGTCTATTCGCCGTGCAGGTCTCCCTCCAAGAGAGATGCCCGTACCAGGGCAAGAAGAGGTGCCCCACAACTGTAATACATATGCCCCTACGTAAATACTACAATAGAATTACAAATGAGCGCATCGGTTGTGTTTTTTTTTTATTATTAATATTTAACACAAAGGTAAATGCAACAAAAACTTACAATAAAGGAGAGCGTCTGATCGCACGAGCCTCCTCAGATCGCTGCTGTCCAATTGAACCTGGTGGCCGAGGTAGCGTTTCCACAGCTCCATGAACATTGGTGACTGGACAGCGGCAATGTCTCTGCCCACTTCCCGGCTTGTTTGTTAGGTAGAAAGAGAGCAGAGCGTGACTGACATCATTTAAGACATATTGCCAAAACACAGGTTTATCGGCTGAAAAAGAAAACTATTATAATCATTTTCTAAATAGTTCTTGCGGTGTGTTTTTTTCAGTTAAAACTTCAAGCCCTGCATACAACAGCTTTGATAACGTTTTGCAAATGAATTCATATTCAGATACTTGCCTGAATCTTCAATGGGTTTCAGAACATGACAAGTCCTTGTTTGCCCCAGCACTATTGTTACTGCCAGACTGAGTCAGATGACAGAAGTAAAGAAGGATTGAATGCATGACAGGGGGATTCTGATAACAGCTCTGAAAGTACGTTTTCATTTTGTGAAAATGAGGCTGATGAAGATGACCTGGAGACAAAACCATCCTTTGATTATAGCAATACACCCTGCCATTCATCTCTGCATGCTTTCAGTAGAGCAATACACCCTGCCATTCATCTCTGCATGCTTTCAATAGAGCAATACACCCTGCCATGCACGCATTCATCTCTGCATGCTTTCAATAGAGCAATACACCCTGCCATTCATCTCTGCATGCTTTCAATAGAGCAATACACCCTGCCATTCATCTCTGCATGCTTTCAATAGAGCAATACACCCTGCCATTCATCTCTGCACGCTTTCAATAGAGCAATACACCCTGCCATTCATCTCTGCACGCTTTCAATAGAGCAATACACCCTGCCATTCATCTCTGCACGCTTTCAATAGAGCAATACACCCTGCCATTCATCTCTGCACGCTTTCAATAGAGCAATACACCCTGCCATTCATCTCTGCACGCTTTCAATAGAGCAATACACCCTGCCATTCATCTCTGCACGCTTTCAATAGAGCAATACACCCTGCCATTCATCTCTGCACGCTTTCAATAGAGCAATACACCCTGCCATTCATCTCTGCACGCTTTCAATAGAGCAATACTCTTTCAGTCTTTGTTTTTTTTTAACTCATTCTGCTGATTCTAGCACAGGACTCTCCTCTTTAATGTGGACAGGTTCTGTTTCTGGGGTCTCCTCTTTATGCTAGAATTTGACCTCCTGTCCTCTACCAAGATGTCCCAATGCCATATCAGTACCTGAAAAACAGAAAAGGTGTTTTTTCATTTTATTTTAGAGATGATGCATTGCACACCTCGTGCAAAGTGTACTCCTTAAATCAAAGTGTAAAAAGAAAGTAAGAACAGAAGGAAAGCCTGATAAAGCAATACACGGATTTAAGGAAACAAACAGCCCTGAATAAAAAGTGATTGGAATTATCCTCAGACCCTGATAGACGTGGCTGTGCTGCTGTACGATGCTGGCAGCTTCAGAGAGCAGGGGTGTGCGATTCATATCACCCGCTCTGCTGCTTGAAAATCAAGCGGGATATTTACGTCCCACCCCTATCACTTCTGATTGGATAGGCTTAGAAAAAGCTGATCTTCTATTGGTAACCCAGAAACAGGCTAATATTTTAATACTTAAGGTGTTTTAAGGTTTTTTGTAAATTAGGGAATAAGTAACACTTCATTCATAATACATGAACCTGACATTTACATGCAGCAAACTAGCAAATAAAAACACCATAGTCGCTAAGGTAAATTGTGCTGTGCAATTAATAAAATGATTATCAATAGTGTGTGCTTGTTGGGATGTTTTTTATTTATTTATTTTTTAAAATAAGTTTACCGTTTAGAACCAACTAAGATGTAGCTTCTTTCCATCTGTTGATGTAGATATCCTTCTGCCTGGTGTTGATGGCTGAAGTGTAGTGCTGGCTCCAGGGATCAGCTCATTTTTCCTCCCCAGCGCATCAGCACACACAACGGCTGCGATGCTGGCTCTGGGGATCAACCCAGTGCGGTCTCCCCAGCGCATCAGCATGACAACCGTCTGGAATGAGCTAAGTAGGGTACATCTCTGGGGTCTTCAAGTGGGCTCCTGGCTCTACATTTTACAATATACGTTATAAGTGAAGAATATACAATGAGTTTACTTGACTTGTGGGTGCTGTCGTTCTTTCTGTACCCCTTGCCAACCTCCCTTGTTAAGTGCAATGATTGATCGAAAATTAATTTCACTGCCCATGGTCTGCTTCATCACAAAATCTGTTCAAGTAACAACAGAAAGTCAAGCTGCCAGTTTCCACTCGCCAGCTCCAAAACTACAGTCTCAGTTTCCACTCGCCAGCTCCAAAACTACAGTCTCAGTTTCCACTCGCCAGCTCCAAAACTACAGTCTCAGCTTCTCGAGAGTTTACGTTTCAGCATGTAAAGCTTCTAACTCCGATTTCAAATGTTACTGTTTACAGTGTATCGAAGCTGTTCTGTGATTGCTCGATTTTTGTGACAAATCGCAAAAAATAGGATTCAGTCCTGTTTATTTTGCGCTGCTCCCGCGTCGCCTGTGTCGTGAAAGGCACTTATCAAAAGTGTGGGTTCTATTCATTTTGCCGCATCCAACATTTACCTGGTCCAACAGAAGTCGGATGCAGACTACGGGATTAACATTTTGAAATGCGCTGCTGCGCACCTGCTACGATACTGCTGAACACAATGTGCGGCAACTAACTCATCTCTCCAAGGGGGGAAAGAAAAAAAAAATCAAGCCAAAAACTGATTGGTAAAGAACTCTTATTGTATGGAGCGTTAATGTGTAATTCAGACAAACACATTAACCATTATCCTCTCATACTGAAAGTCTATTGTATCTGTGTTTTTTGTTTTTTTTTTAATTCCTGACTGCTAGGTTATAATTTCCATGCGGCCTCATCTACACGGCATGCCCGTGCTAGACAGTAGCGCTGTCCTGTGGATATTAATGCAGTCAAAAACCAAACGGATTTGTTGTGTTGTTCGGTGTCTGTTATGAAATGGATTTGCGCTGTGCTGTAAAAATCAAAGCGAATTCAGTTTTGTTCACCGCCCTCGCCTCTCTGGAGTCTTGCGTTCACACCTAAACCGCCTTTAACTAAGCAATTACGTTAAAAAAAAAGCAAACAAATCGTCTACCGTTCAGAAAGCAACCAATTACACAGCATCTTCCAAACACAAAGACAGGGGGACAGCCGCATGAGGAATAACAAACCCAAGAGAGAGCGCATTGCTGAGCAGAAGAACTCGACAGCGGTGCCATTTCGGATCTAGCGCGCTGTGAGCTTGCTAGTAAAGCAGAGCGCTCTAGGAGTCGACATGGCGAACACCGGTATCCAGCTTCATAACCGCTTCTTCTCGCCAGTAAATGAGTCTCAAAAACTGCGGTTAGAGCCAATAGTACGCCGTGGTCCCTACCAGACACGCCTAACTGCTGGTGACTGTATCGTTTCAGCAGGTGGGAATAGAAACGTTGTTTTTGTTCACGCTGGAGAGAGATATATTTTAAGGCATTCTGTCATCTGTTGCACGCTGTTTAGTTTGGGTTAAGTTTTTTTTTTTTTAAGTAATGCATGGATTTGTTGCTCATGCATTACCTGAACGGAGTTCTGGAACAAAGAGTCGCTTTTCTGTTTAATTCAAGTTCAGATCGAGTGGACCCTGTCAGCCGGAGCTGCTGAGAAGCTGAGGTTGTCAACATGATTATTTACTGATGAAACAAGCGCGCGTTAAATTCTGCAGGATGCTGAAAATGTAAAGTTGCATGCTTGCAAAGTAAGACGGGTCTGTGTGTTTTTCTTCGGCACTGTGCGGATGAGATGTTTAATCGATGTCCTGTTGTAAGCGACTCTGCCTATAATGCGCAATTCACAGCCTGCCTCTGTAAAAGCGCTTCGCGATTGTGGTCCACTGTGAAAGGCGCTGTATCTTTATTTTTGTATTATTATATATGAACGGGAATCCAGCGAGGATGGACGTCAGCGTGTCCGTTTCGCTCTTGCAAGACGAGCTCGGCTCTGCCATCGAGCACGCAGTGAAAGCGGCTGTAGACACCGTCTTGTGGGAAATCACAAGAGTTGTGGGCAGTAAATTGAACGAGTTTCAGATTGCAATGGCTGGGAAGGAGAAAGAGAATGAAAGGCTGAAGCTGAGATTGGAAATATCAGAGAGCGAGTTGAAAGCGGTGCGGCAGTGTGTCAGCGCGGCGGATAAAAACATCAAACAAGCTCTAGAGAACAGGAATCCCGACTTTAATAAACAAGACGTGCAGATGAGCGAGAACCGGGGACTACTGACCAGAGTTCAAGGTACATTTAAATTATATTAAACATTGTATCAAATACAGACCCTGAACACAGACCTGGGATCAATTACAACTGCAAGAGTCCAATTTGTAACGAATTGCAGTTACAATGTAATTGCAATGTAACCTTGACACCGCTGTGTAATTGTAATTCAGTTGTAAGGAGACCATGTAATTGATCGAAGTTACAGTTCAATTACGCATTTGTCTGTCGTACGATCATTATTATTGTATTTTCACCACTGTTAGCGACCCAATTTGTTTGAAATAAAATAAAAATTACTTTTTATATATATATATAGCGCCTTTCATAGCGGAGCACCATAACAAAACGCTTTACAAGATGCAACAACAACAAGAAAACCCATAATACTACAAACACAGAGAAATGCATCATACATGAAATAGTGCATTAAATACAGTGGAAAGAGCAGAATACAGGATAGCAGCATAATACATGAAATAGTGCATTAAATACAGTGGAAAGAGCAGAATACAGGATAGCAGCATAATACATGAAATAGTGCATTAAATACAGTGGAAAGAGCAGAATACAGGATAGCAGCATAATACATGAAATAGTGCATTAAATACAGTGGAAAGAGCAGAATACATGATAGCAGCATAATACATGAAATAGTGCATTAAATACAGTGGAAAGAGCAGAATACAGGATAGCAGCAGAATACATGAAATAGTGCATTAAATACAGTGGAAAGAGCAGAATACAGGATAGCAGCAGAATACATGAAATAGTGCATTAAATACAGTGGAAAGAGCAGAATACATGATAGCAGCAGAATACATGAAATAGTGCATTAAATACAGTGGAAAGAGCAGAATACAGGATAGCAGCATAATACATGAAATAGTGCATTAAATACAGTGGAAAGAGCAGAATACAGGATAGCAGCAGAATACATGAAATAGTGCATTAAATACAGTGGAAAGAGCAGAATACATGATAGCAGCATAATACATGAAATAGTGCATTAAATACAGTGGAAAGAGCAGAATACAGGATAGCAGCAGAATACATGAAATAGTGCATTAAATACAGTGGAAAGAGCAGAATACAGGATAGCAGCAGAATACATGAAATAAATGCATTAAATACAGTGGAAAGAGCAGAATACATGATAGCAGCATAATACATGAAATAGTGCATTAAATACAGTGGAAAGAGCAGAATACAGGATAGCAGCAGAATACATGAAATAGTGCATTAAATACAGTGGAAAGAGCAGAATACATGATAGCAGCATAATACATGAAATAGTGCATTAAATACAGTGGAAAGAGCAGAATACAAGATAGCAGCATAATACATGAAATAGTGCATTAAATACAGTGGAAAGAGCAGAATACATGATAGCAGCATAATACATGAATTAGTGCATTAAATACAGTGGAAAGAGCGGAATACATGACAGCACTTGTGCACGTTTGTTTCACACAGACACTGAAGAGAAAGGTGCTTTCAGTGAAGAAGAGGAGGGGCCAGTGATAGAAGCTGTTTACACACATACTGGCCAGGAGTGGTGTGGAAGTCTGTTGAAGATTACAGAGCTGACATTTGTTGAGAGTAAAGAGGTCCCTGAACTTGAAACTGTCCGCATTAAAGAGGAGACCCCAGAACTGCAGTGTGGTCACACCACAGAGCAGGTTTCTAAAGCAAATAAAGAGGATATAGTGAAGCCTGAATCTAGCCATTGTGAGAAGTGCCCACCCGAATTGGTCTGCATGAAACCAAATCAGTCTGAAGACACTCGTTCTAGTGTTGGAGAAGAGGGCAAACAGGGGAAACATCACACCCCTCAGGAAAGAGCCGCAGGTGGAAAGGAGGAAGGAGCATCGCCGTCCACTAGCAGCACAGCGTGTGAGTAAAGCTGAGCACAGCAGTGCAGTCGCATGGGGGTTGCAAGTGTTTCCTTCATAGGTGAAATTTCTCTCCCAGGTCCATTCCTGTGTTTTGTGTAGAAATGCAAAAACAATCAGGATCACTGGGGGGGGGGGGGGTCCGAGTCCGACTCACAATGCTTTGACACAGGGAGCGCTGATATTTAGGAGATCTGATGGAGTCGGACGGAGATTGCTGATTAGGCCGGTCACATGGGCTGTGCTTTCACTTTGCAAGCCTCGCAGAGGTGCATGCGCGTCTCACCTCTGTGTAGCAAGCGTGCTTCTTGTTTGCGCGGCCAGAAGAAGAAAGTTTACAAACGAGGAGGAGGCCATTTGGCACATCTTACTTGCAGATAGTTATATTGATCCTCTTAGTAGTTTATCGATTATAATAATGTGGCATGTAACTATTAAAAAATGCTCTTTTTTTAACTAGATTTGAGCAGAGGTTAGTGATTTGTATCATGTTATAAATCACACAGTGATTTTTTCTAATCTGCTAAAAATATAGTGTTTTTTTTTTAGACTTTGCTGCATTTACATGTCAATTGAATGTATTAAGAAAGCAGTATCAGTTATTTGCTAATTAAAAAAAGAGTTTGATCCAAAGTGGGATTGAAGACTTTGTTGCTGAGAAGAGCGCTTGTACTGGACATTTCAACAGATTGAGTTTCTAAACCAGCGGACCAAATCCTCGATCTTTGAAACACGTCAATTTAAATATTATTATTGAGAGAACTAATCAACCCAGACATTAAATGATCAATTATTGAATTGTTCCCACATTTGACACATGTGAACATGTGATGGTAGTAAATGAAGGCTGGTGTTAACAGGAGTGATATTTAATGGGTTTGACTGTATTCTCATCAGTTCACTCTAGGAGTTGGTCATGGTTATGAGGGGAAGCCCTGCAGAAGAGCCAATGTGTAAGAGTGCTGCTAAATAATCTTTGTCTCTTCTCTTTTTTTTCTCTAGCTGCAAAAGGGAGTCACAAAGGAGGGGCTACATTTCCCTGTGCTGATTGTAGGACCAGTTTCACTCGTTTATCACACCTGAAAATCCATCAGCGCATTCACACAGGAGAGAAACCTTATCACTGCACTGAGTGTGGGAAGAGTTTCACACGATTAGGAAATCTTCAATCGCACCAGCGCATTCACACAGGAGAGAAACCGTATCACTGTACTGAGTGTGGGAGGAGTTTCTCACATTTGGGAAATCTTCACTCACACCAACGCCTTCACACAGGATTGAAACCTAATCGCTGCACAGAGTGTGGGAAGAGTTTCACAATGATACAAAGTCTTAAAATCCACCAGCGCATTCACACAGGAGAGAAACCTTATCACTGCACTGGGTGCGAGAAGAAATTCACACAGTTAGGACATCTTCAAGCACACCAGCGCATTCACACAGGAGAGAAACCTTATTACTGCGAAGAGTGTGGGAAGTGTTTCAAATCGTTACATAATCTTAAAAAACACAAGCGCATTCACACAAGAGAGAAACCTCATCACTGCACAGAGTGTGGGAGGAGTTTCAAACGATTAGGAAGTCTTCAATCACACCGGCGCGTTCACACAGGAGAAAAACCTTCTAAAAAAAAAACTTCTTGAAAAATACTCTCCTTTTTAAATGTTGGAAAGGCTGTGTTGCCTGTTCCCATCATACTTTCTCGTTAAAATGTTGCAAAGGCAAACTAATTAACCAAATTCATAAATATAGCAAGGAGCTGGATTGAGTGTGGTGGTGTTGAAATATATTTTTAGACTAAGTGTTGATTGCCTTTCCCTCAAAGGAAAAATGGTACTGTTTGGGGCACAGTGGTTGTGAATAACTAAGCTACACTCAAAACACAAAGTCACAAACACTCGCCTCTAACTCCTTCTCTATCACAAAGGACTAACTGACTTTTAAAATCATCAGTTATTCAATTAAGGCCCCAGGCACATTCCCACATGAATTCTGACATGGAGGAATTTAACCCCCTCTTGGCCAACCCAATATTCCCCCCACACACATTACACTGGCATGGTTTCCTCTCTACTAGACCAGGCTTTCAATAAGAACAAATATTTAAATATTTAAAAACCTGAAATAAACGAACGTCCAAGAAAGCTCCATATTCAGAACTCCTGCTGATAGGAAAAAGAGACGTCTTCAAGTTTATCTATTCATCAAAAGAACCATTCCCGGCTCGGATACAAGCTTCCGTTTCCAGTCATAACCACAGCATATCCAGACTGCCTCTGCCTTCGTGGCGAAGCATCCATGGAAAGAAAGTATACTTGTGTAATTGTAATCAGTTGTAGTCCAGCATTAGCTGTGACATGTCATTAGAGGAATTGTAATTGAACAAAGTATGTTTTGCACGTAAGTGATAGATGCATAGTCTTTAGCTAGGGTTACTGACTGTAAACCACAGACACAGGGACCTTGTCTGTGTAGCTGAACTGTCAGCAGAGTGACTTCATCACCTGCTAGCAGATCCGTTAGAGACTGAGAAAGAAGAGTTAATGTACTGTGTTCAAATGAAATGTTGAAACTATACTGGATATTGGTAAAGGAATAGGATTCCACTTGTACTGTACTTAAATTCATTATTGGGAAACTGCATGTACATAAATATATATATTCAAGGGATTAGTGCTTCATGTTGTACTGATGTGTATTTTGAGTTGTTGCCTCACAATGATTTTCCTTTCTGTACCATTAGTATTCTCTAATAAACTGCTTGTGTATTTTAAATCTACCTTGTTGTGGTTGAGGGGGTACCTCAGGGTTCTGTCATTTGTTTCCAATCCTTTATACTCTCTATATTAATGATCTAGGAACTAACTTGGACGATACTAACACTACTATGCACCTCTATGTTGATGATTCTATTCCATACAGGAGGTCGAAAGGGATCTGCAGACTGCATTTGACGTCTACAAAAAAAAAACATGATAGACTGTTACTTCATGTATCTCATGATAGACTGTTACTTCATGTATCTAAGACACAAACTGTGTTATTCTGTTCTAATAGAAAGCAGTATACAAATCCATCTTGGACTATTGTTACACTGAAAGGTGAGATAATAAAGAAAGTTCCTTATTATAAATACTTCGACACATAGATTGATGAGCAACTTGCATTTACTCATCATACTGACAAACTGATTTCAAAGGTAAGACATAAATTAGACTTGCTTTTTAGAAATTGGAAGATCTTTTCAGTCTAGCAGATCAACACAGGTGACTACTACTGATCTCCCTGTCTTTGATTTATGGTGATTTATATTTACCAGTTTACATCTACTGAGTGTTTACGTAAACTAGACGTCTTCTACAATTCATGCTGCAGATTTGTATTAGAATGTGCCCCCTTGACTCGTGATTGCAACATGTATGTAAAATTAAGGTGTTTTTTCACTTGCAGGCTGAAGGCTTTATCATTGGTACTGTTTCACCTTGGCACCTTGTTAATTAACTGCTCTGGTTAATAGGTGTGATGGCAACTATAATCTGCGTTCCTGTGATTCCCCCCAACCTGGTCGTTCCAAGGGCACATGTTTGGGTAAAATGTTTTTGCCTATCGGCTTCCAAAAACTTTCAACTATTTTATGATATAAGGAGTACGTTTGATAGTCTCTCTGTTTCTTTTAAATGCTTTAAAAATGACCTCTAATTGTGCATTTGGGTAACTCAGAGGAAGACTGCTTTGACATTTGAAGACTGCTTTGACCACACTGTGGTTGAATCCCGGAGCCAGCATCGCAGCCGCTGTGTGTGTTTTTGCGCTGAGGAGGCAAAATAAGCTGATCCCTGGAGCCAGCATTACACCTCATGTAAATGTTTTGATCCTGATTAAGGATCTGCACGTATGTGAATGTTCTTTGCTTCTAATAATAATAATAATAATAATAATAATAATAATAATTTTTATATAGCGCCTTTCATAGTGGAGCACCATCACAAAGACATGAGTTGAGCGTATTTGAAATCCTTGTGAGAATGCCAGATGATCTCGGGTCGGTAACAGAGTGGGCAAACAAACCGTCAAACGAAATGGGCTGGCGTTTCCCTGGGCTGTCCTGTCTGAATGCTCCACGGTCGGAGCTGCAGTCTTCCTTTTGTTTCACATCTAAACCGTCACTTTAACTAAAACACTCAAACAAAACAAAAAACAAAGCAGTCCTATCCGTTAATAAATCAAGCAAAATACAACCACCCGCCATTCGCAACAGCTTTGGAGTGCAAACCCGAGAGACGAAACATGCATCACTTTGGATGCACAAGAAGACATTGAAGACAAGACAATGAAGACAATGTGGGGAAGCTATAAAAAAGCTATAAAAAAGGCTAACAAGATGCTCGGATACATTGTGAAAAGTGTTGAATTTAAATCAAGGGAAGTAATGTTAAAACTGTACAATGCATTAGTAAGACCTCATCTTGAATATTGTGTGCAGTTCTGGTCACCTCGCTATAAAAAAGATATTGCTGCTCTAGAAAGAGTGCAAAGAAGAGCTACCAGAATTATTCCAGGCTTAAAAGGGACGTCATATGCAGACAGGCTAAAAGAATTGAATCTGTTCAGTCTTGAACAAAGAAGACTACGTGGCGACCTAATTCAAGCATTCAAAATTCTAAAAGGTATTGACAGTGTCGACCCAAGGGCCTTTTTCAGCCTGAAAACAGAAACAAGGACCAGGGGTCACAAATGGAGATTAGACAAACGGGCATTCAGAACAGAAAATAGGAGGCACTTTTTTACACAGTGAATTGTGAGGGTCTGGAATCAACTCCCCAGTAATGTTATTGAAGCTGACACCCTGGGATCCTTCAAGAAGCTGCTTGATGAGATTCTGGGATCAATAAGCTACTAACAACCAAACGAGCAAGTTTGTAAACTTTCTTATGTTCTTATGAATAGGATCCCACACGCCACTCCAGCATCGCGTTGCATAGTCTCCTCCTCCCATCCCGATCCCGCCTTTATTCACCCCCCACAGAGAGGCCAGCCAATCAAACTCGCAAGATTGGGGATAGAGCGTTTCCGCAGCCAATAACGCGCGACGATTCCAACGGGGCACGCCTACTAGACGTGACGCTCTGAAATCGTTACCAGGATATTGCAACGCTGGCTTTGTTTATATGCTGGGGAGAGCCTGCTGATTTTCCACAGCGTTTTATTATCTGATGTTTGAAAGTGTTAGGCTGGGTTAAAATGTCTCCTAATGATTTATATTTTTTTGTGTTCGTGCATTGAGTTCTGAAAGCCGAGACCCTTTTCGGTTTTATTTAAGAACCGTGCAGCGCAAAAATAAAACGAGTCTGTTTGTTTTCTTTTGGTTGTCACGCAAATACTGCTGGCTTTATATAAACGTTAATTCTCAAGTTAAAAAAATAAATAAAAAACACATCTGCTGTTTGAGTCTCAGAGTGAATCCAGTGAGGATGGACTTAAATATGTCCGTTTCGTTCTTGCAAGACGAGCTCGGCTCTGCCATCGAGCACGCAGTGAAAGCGGCTGTAGACACCGTCTTGTGGGAAATCACAAGAGTTGTGGGCAGTAAATTGAACGAGTTTCAGATTGCAATGGCTGGGAAGGAGAAAGAGAATGAAAGGCTGAAGCTGAGATTGGAAATATCAGAGAGCGAGTTGAAAGCGGTGCGGGAATGCATGAGCGCTGCAGATGCGGACAGTAACCAACCTCTCAGAAACATGAACCCCGACTGGAGTGAACAAGACTGCCGCAGGAACGGGAACCAGGGACTATTACAAGGTGAGATTGAGCTTTTGATGGTATTGCTTGGTCATTCAAAGTCTTTTTCTTTTAAACTTTAATCAATTGTATTGATGAGGTTTGGGTTCGAATTTCTCTATACACTTTTAAAGGTCTTACTGTGAGTGCTGTTAGCAACTCGACTCCACTGTCCTAAAATTATACCGGTCTAATTAATACTCCAGACTGTAAGGACGTACTGGTCTCTGTTTGTATATCCCCACCTTGTCTAATTAACGCTGAAATGTCTGTCCTGGTCAAATTACATCTTGTGAAGAGTAAACTGTTCAGGAAATTTAACAAATTTATAGTCCCATTGGGACTTTAACCATATTGCAGGGGATTAGGATAATGATTTGTGACCTTTGGTATCGATATACAGCAACACATTAGTTTGATTAAACTGTTTGCCTCCATATATTTTTAGATAAATGATTGATTTTTTAAATGTGGGTGACTGTCATGTATTTGTGGGTTCCTGATACCGATGGACACAACACACTGCAATAATACTCCTGTATTTTTAAACAGGGCAATACCTGTGTGTTTATTTGTCAAAGTCACTTTGTGGCTTAAGTTTGATACTTTTTAAGGAAAAGCAAACAAACAAAGCCCTAACTCCTCCTGGGAGCGCTAACTAAACTATATAGATTCTCTTTCTAACTGTCAGTTGGATAATGTGCATGCTGACAAATTCCAAACATTCTCAATAATGAAGTTACAAAAACACAGACTCAAGTTCAGGGATTCAGTAATGCAGTCTCTTTGTCAGGACTCGTCTCTAAACATGTCTAAAATAAATGAAAAAATAATTGACTTTGTGATCTGTCTCCTTTACAGTTTTTAATAAATACACAAACATGAACAACACTCATTTATAAAAAAATGTGTAATTGTTATGTGCAGATAGTTTGTCATAGGGCTACAGAGGGATCGTTGACCTCTTATTTAGAATTGGATTCTTGCAAAGTTTCCCCCCCTACAAAGCCCCTACCCCCCCCCCCCACACACACACACACAAGGGGTTGTATCTCCAAAAATTGTCATAATTTGAGGTTGAATATTTTGCCTGGTTTTGTACCTGACCTGTATCTTCCACTACACACAGTGCAAGCAAAGTCAAAATCTTGGCAAATAACATAGAAGGTCAATAGGAGTTGTAATAAATATTTGATTTCATAACACAAAAATATAAAACATGGAAATGGGTGGGATGAAATGTTATTTATTTTTTAATTTCAAAAATTTAATTTCAGCTTCAATTTGAGGCATTGATCACCCCTCTACCGCAAATACTTTAGAAGCAATGTTGGATCCAACCTCATTCCCAGCTCGCCATCCTGTAGTGTTTGGAAAACTAGAAGTCTCTAGAGGACACCATTCATTCATTCATTCATTCATGATTTGTATCTGTTGACCAGGTGTCCAGTGAACTCAAGCAGACACCTGCAGGGCTGGCCTTTGTCTT
Source organism: Polyodon spathula (assembly GCF_017654505.1). Lineage (NCBI taxonomy): Eukaryota > Metazoa > Chordata > Actinopteri > Acipenseriformes > Polyodontidae > Polyodon > Polyodon spathula. The sequence continues at coordinate 2,360,506 of NC_054578.1, forward strand.
CCTGGTAGCTCGCTGTCCACTTCCACTGTCAAGCTCCTGGGTGTGAAGAGTTTATTGACTTGGTTGTGTTATTAGAGGACATTCTGTGTTGTCCCTAGCTCTTGTGGGATTTGCTGCAGTGAGAGCAAGTTAATTTTAATTAGGGTGGGGGGAATAAAAAATAGTGTAACTGGGTGCACTGTATCTATTTACAAAAATGTTCAAATATTATTTTAAAAAACACCACCTCATAAACTGTTCCACCAGAATGGTCCAGTGACATCTCTCAGTAGGATTCTGAGAAGGGGCTGGCTTTGAAGGGGAACATGTTTAAGACATTCTGGTAAATGATGCATTTGCATTTTCACAGACTTCCACTGTTTGTTAAAGTGAGGATACATTATATTTCTTATTGGGGAATTAAAAGCAAAAAATAATTACAATTACAAAAAAAAACCCACCTTCTCTTAAATTGTTCAACCTGAATGACCCAGTGACCTCTCTCAGTAGGATTCTGACAAGGGGCTGGCTTTGAAGAGGAACCTGGCTAGTAAGTAAGAGTTACAATTTTGTACAATTTTCTTTCACACAGATCCCACAGAGAGCCGTGCTATATCTGAATCTGAAGCACAGGAGGGGCCAAGGATAGAAGCAGTTTACACACAAGAGGAGTCCTTTCACCAGGAGTGGTGTGCGAGTCTAAAGCAGGTTACAGAGCTGGTGTGTGTTAAAGATGAAGAGGTCCCTCGACTGGAATGCGTTCCTATTAAAGAGGAATTCATAGAACAGGAATGTGTCCCCATCGCAGAGGAAGATCCTACTGAAAATAATGCCTGTACACTTGAGGAGAACAACCTGTGTGATGATTGTCCACCTGAATGGGAACTGGGATTTAGAGGTAATTATACAACACAAGCAACATTGAGCTCTCTGTTAGTTACTAGACTGTGGAAGTGTGCTGAAGAGTTACATTGTTGGTAATTCCAGCTCAATTGAACCTAACCACTATGTCAGTGGCTTGCAAGTTGCAACATAACTGTCCTTGCTATGGTAGCATCTGCTAGATGTGCACCCATTAACATACCTGTTTTGAATGTTATTAGATCTTTACCTTTCCCTGTCTGGTAGACTGTTTGCAGTTGTGCTGTTCCCACAGCTTTATAGTGGTGCTGGGATCGCATGTCTCATCACTAGGTGATGCCAAATCCAGTCAGGTTGCTAAGTCACCAGAAGAAACGTTTTAATACGGCACTTGCATGTAAACCTGATCTTATACTTGTATTGCTCCAAGTTATATTAAGTGGGGTGGAAATCAGTGACTGGTACATGTGTGTGATATTCTCAGGCATTTGTACTTATTGCCACCCATTATATTCAGCCTGGCAAATTTCAATGTGATAATAAAAGAAGACTGGTATCAACAGGAGTGATATTAAGCAGGTTTGACTGTATTCTCATCAGAGTTATGAGCCATGGTTATGAGGGAAGCTGTGCAGAAGAGTGAATGTGTAAGAATGCTGTACAGTAATCTTTTTCTCTTCTTTTTTTCTCTGGCTGCTAAAGGAAATCACAAAGGAGAGAAACCTTATCAATGCGCTGAGTGTGGGAAGAGTTTCACGCAGTTGCAATATCTTAAAAGACACCAGCATGTTCACACCGGAGAGAAACCTCATCACTGCTCTGAGTGTGGGAGGAGTTTCACGCTGTTACAGAATCTTAAAAGACACCAGCGCGTTCACACAGGCGAGAAACCTTATCACTGCTCTGTGTGTGGGAAGAGATTCACCCAGTTCGGACATCTTCAGTCACACCAGCGCATTCACACAGGAGAGAAACCTTATCACTGCACAGAGTGTGGGAGGAATTTCACTCTGTTACAAAATCTTAAAAGACACCAGTGCAGTCACACAGGAGAGAAACCTTATCACTGTGCTCAATGCGAGAAGAGTTTCACATATTTAAGTTCCTTGAAAATGCACCAGCAGACTCACAGAGACAAATCTTATCAATGTGGCGAATGTTTAAAGCGATTCTGTCAGTTATCAAACCTTAAAAGACACCAGAAAAATTCACACGAGAGTGAAGCCCTATCCCTGTACTGAATGAGGGGAAAAAGTTCAGTCAGTTACTGGGTCTTGAAGGACACAAAACTCTTGAAGATACCTAAACACTACGTTTTCAGATCAAAAACCTACACTCACAGATGGAACATATGATACTACATCTTATTTGAACCATTCATCATCTTGTTAACCATTCAAATTTTGTTACATCACATTAGTATATGAAATACAGTGCTGCCTCGCTATAACCCTGGTCTCGGGGACACACAATATCAGAGTTATAATCGAAGAGCGTTATAAACTGGGGAGGACGTGGGGGGCGCCACGGGACACACAACAACACACATCTGACTAAAATACAAAATAAAATAACTCCCTCTCTGTAATGCACATATAGTGAAGCAAAAATGTAACTTTTCATGAATTTAACCATAAATAAAGCACCATGTCATCAACGCAACGTTCCCACTTGTGGATCATTTTAATTAGCAGTTTTTAAACTATAAATAGTCCGGCTTAACGTCGGTCAGGAGTTCTGTTTGAAGCGACAGACAAGTGCGAGAAGGAGAGAGGGGAAGAGGGAATGGGCTCGCCCCAAGTTCAGCTGACAGAGCGGGGCTGAAGCGTCTCGTCTCCCAGAGAAAGCCGCAGCTCCTCTCTAGCAAAAAAAGTGAATACATTAGGAAAGATAACAACCACGTAACATACCTAATATTTATTTAATTATAAAACAAATGTTGAATAAGATGTTTGTGTTATAACGTACCAGGGCGGGTTTTCTTCAGTTCAGCTACTGTATCAAAAGGGAGAGACAGAAAGGGAAGCTAGACTGAGAAGCTGTTTACGGTTTGAACAACACCAGTACTGTATTTACTGTAGAAAGATTGCATGAATCACTAGTATAGGGAATTGGGGGACATGCTTTAGGAGCATTATATCCGAGGTGCATTATAATCGGGAGCCATATAGCGAGGGAATACAGTAGATTGTTATTGTCTGTGCAGTATTCCACTTTCCTATTAGTTTGAACATTATGATTATTATATAGAACTCCCCAACTAACGGGGCTTGCACGGTTTTTATTGGGTGCAAGGAAAGAGTTGCAGCTGTGTCCGATTTTCAGTATCAGAGTTGCACTGAAAAACTAGCCTTCCGTCAGTGCAAGGTTGTGTCAGAACTTAGTGGCCATTTCAGGGCATTCTCTGTTCTTTTTGGCCCACCTTCCAGTTTACCTGCAATTTTCAATTAATAGAACAATCTCTCGCTGGGTTGCGTCTCTTTGACTCATTGATTTAACATCTCGTCCGCAGGATGGAGCACAAGGAGGTGAAGTGACTTGCTCAGGGTCACACACAGTGAGCCAGTCAGTGGCAGAGGTGGGATTTGAACCGGTGACCTTCTGGTTACAAGCCCCGGACTGTAACCACTGTTTATAAGATTTAAAAGGGTACAATTTGGATTCTTCACAGTACATTGATCAGCGTGTGATTTAAATACATAACCTTTACAGTAAAAACAATGGTTTATCTATGTATCTATCTGTCTGCGTATATACACTGTAACTCAGTTATTGTAATTATTCTGAAAACCCTGAACCGAATTTGAATATATTCCAACTCATTTTGTCTCATACAAGTGCACCAATAGTGCTGGTTGTTTTGATGTGTATTAATAACTTTGTCAGTATACTTTTGGGGGGGGGGGGTGAAAGATGTGGGGACCTTCCTGAGTTGATAGTCTGCATATCTGTTTATACTGTAATTTACAGGAAACATTTTCCTTAAATAAATAAGCGAATACTAATCCTACTGTCTCTGCAGTCACTATCTTTATATTTTGTCTTTTTTTTCTAGAACTTTTAGCTGTGGGAATGTCTAGACACAATAAAACTAGCCCTGAACGAAAATGACCCCCAACGTCTCCATCTCCTTCAAGTCTAAGCTTTGGTCAATTCTGAACTTCGCACCTCAGACGTCACATTTTTAGTATATAATACCAAGTTATAATATTACATTTTCTTTGGATAAAGGAAAACACAGTGATTCACAATGCTGTTTCTAAAACGAAATGTCACACCCATAACGTTTTCTTGGTAAGGTTTTTATAAAAGACGCGTGCTACATTTTTTCTCTGCAAAGCTAACCTTTTTAAAGTGTACAGTATGGAATAAAGATGTTGAATCTTTCTTAATAGCAAGACCCCAAATCACCTATTTTATCGCAAGCAAAATATTCATTGTAACCACTAACACCTGGTAATTGTAACAGTTTTAGTATGCATAATATACTTAATAATGATGTAATGGACACTGTCGCTGATAACTAAATTAGTTCAATGCATGTAATGGTTGCTAGAAATGGATGAAAGTGCTATGCAACCAGTCTTATTTCCATCCTTGTACCTGTCTGTGTGTTTCTCTCTCTCTCTCTCTCTCCGCTCTCTCTGTTCTGCCTGTCTGAGGAATGTGCAATCAGAGGGAGGGGGCTGGAGAATGTACCTATTGTGGGGTTTTAGGTTGCATGTGTGCCTTATGTGAAATGCAACACATTTGGAAAATGCGGGAGAGCGGCTGACATGCACCAAATACCAAGAGCCAATAGCGAAGTATTTTGCTTTTATCCTTTACTGTATAGGGGCTAATTCTTAAACTGTAGCGGTAGTGACTTTCTCTGTATAATTGTTCCTGTATGTTAATAATAAAACCTGATTACTGTGGTTTGAAATTGTTTATCATGTCTGGTAATTTGTACTCTCAGGTAATTTTTAATCTCATTATTACAAGGGCATCATAGCACATTAAAATGCTTGCTCAATGCTACCAGTTATATCCTAAATATAAAACATGGTTTTTCTATCTATGTGGGCTGTGTGCAGTTACAGAGCAACGCTAAGCAGTAGATTAATAATAATAATAATAATAATAATAAAGCCTTACACACATACTGTAGACAACCAGATATTTTTAATTACATTTTTTTTAAATGTATTTTGTTCAAACGTAACGGTAACTTTAACACTGAAACTTAGACAAATATGCACTCAAATTAAAACATATTAAAAGTTAATTGTACTTTTATTCTTTGCATGTTTTAGAAACAGGTACCTGAACTGAAAAACAGATCCATGTAAGCGAAGGTGTTTCACGATAAATACCCACGAAGTGTCCACCGCTGGGATGAAGCCTGAGTGAAGGATTCTGAGCAAACCTCATTCCTCACAGAATAATGAGAACAATGTTTATTCTTTCGCAACAAAAACTAGTGCTCCATAAAATCACGAGAAAATGTTCATTGCTGAATTAATGTTTGCATTCTCAGTCAGTGGAGTATTTGAAAAGCAAGATTCCCCACAAGCTAACCATCTCGGCATGTCTCTCTCTTACCAGCGAGGGTGTGAAGTAGTGCCTCACACTGTGTCCGTTTTGTTTCAATCTCTGATGTCTCTGACCGTAACGTTATCCTCTTGTCTGTTTCAAAGTGTAAACGCAGCCTCTGCAATAAACGAGCCTGGGGTGTCTTTGTTAGGAAAGGATTTTTTTTTAAACTCTAAATGCATTATAGTTTTTTTTTAATCACATTAATCTCTTCAGTTTGTGTCTTGCTAAGAGTTTCTGGTTTTGAATGCGTCCTGCCAGACGAAACCTTTCCCAGCATTCAGGGTTTCACTGCTGTGTGAATTTGTAGGTGTTTTTTGAGATTTTGTAACTGACTGAAACTCTTCTCACATTCACTACAGTGGTACGGTTTCACTCCTGTGTGAACTCGTTGGTGTGTTTTTAAATGTTCTAACTGATTGAAACTCTTCTCACAATCATTACAGTGATATGGCTTCTCTCCTGTGTGAACTCGTTGGTGTTTTTTAAGATTTTGTAACTGATTGAAACTCTTCTCACATTCATTACAGTGATATGGCTTCTCTCCTGTGTGAACTCGTTGGTGTTTTTTAAGATTTTGTAACTGACTGAAACTCTTCTCACATTCATTACAGTGGTAGGGTTTATCTCCGGTGTGAATTCGCTGGTGTGCTTTCAAATGTTGTAACTGAGTGTAACTCTTCTCACAGTCCTTACAGTGATAAGGTTTCTCTCCTGTGTGAACGCGTTGGTGTTTTTTAAGGCTCCCTAGTTCACTGAAGCACTTCTCACAGTAATTGCAGTGGTATGGTTTCTCTCCTGTATGAATGCGCTGGTGTGATTGAAGATGTCCTAACTGTGTGAATCTCTTCCCACATTGAGAACAGTAATGAGGTTTCTCTCCTGTGTGAATACGCTGGTGTGTTTTCAGATTTGATAAACTATTGAATCTCTTCCCACAATCAGCACAGGGAAATGGATTCTCTCCTTTGTGATTTTTCTTGTGAGTTTTATGAGACCCTAACTGACGGGAACTCTTCCCACATTTAGTAGAACAAGACAAGGTCTTCAAGTTGCCCTGGGTTTTAGAGTTGTTGACAAATACAGAATATACAGTCTCTGTACTGTGCAGAGTAAGTGGTGGTCTGTCTTGTAAAGAATGAATTTTAACAAAGCAAGTTTTCAATTTCTTTAGATGTTCTTCTTGGGTCACCACTCTGTGTTTCTTGCACTGTGGTTTGCCAGTGGAAGCGTTTTTGCAGTGGGGTGATGGAGTGGAGTCGTGTTCTCCTGTAGAAACTAAAGAAAGAAAAAGACAAAGGTTATTGTACAGCATTTGTACACAGTGGCTCTTCTGCAGGGCTTCCCCTCATAACCATGACCAACTCCTGGAGTGAACTGCATGTTTAGAGAACACAGTCACAATCCACTAAAAAGCACTCGTGCTAATGTTAGCCTTTCATTACCACCACATTGAAATTTGCCAGCCAGAATATAGTCGGTATCAGTGAGGATAAGAGCCTGAGAATATCACTGATTATTAATGCAATCCTGTTAATATCACTCACATGTACCAGTCACTGATTTCCACCCCTCTTAATATCACTGTGAAGAATACAAGTATAAGATCAGGTTTATATGCAAGGACTGTACTGAAAACAGTCTACCAGAACCGAGGAAAGGCAAAGATCTAACAGCATTTGAAAGTGGCATATTGGTGGGTGCACATCTAGCAGATGCCACTAGAGCAAGGGCAGTTATGTTGCAACTTGCAAGCCACTGACTCAGTGGTTAGGTTAAATTGAGCTAACATATTACCTCTAAATCCCAGTTCATATTCAGGTGGACAATCATCACGCAGGCTGGATCCCAGATTGTTGTTCTCCTCAAGTGTACAGGCATTATTTTCAGTAGGATCTTCCTCTGCGATGGGGACACATTCCTGTTCTATGAATTCCTCTTTAACAGGAACGCATTCCAGTCGAGGGACCTCTTCATCTTTAACACACGCCAGCTCTGTACCCTGCTTTAGACTCGCACACCACTCCTGGTCAAAGGGCTCCTCTAGTTTGTAAACTGCTTCTATCCTTGGCCCCTCCTGTGCTTCAGATTCAGGTATAGCACGGCTCTCTGTGGGATCTGTGTGAAAGAAAATTGTACAAAATTATAACTCTCACTTACTAGCCAGGTTCCTCTACAAAGCCAGCCCCTTGTCAGAATCCTACTGAGAGAGGTCACTGGGTCATTGCAGTGGAACAATTTATGAGGAGACTTTTTTTTTTAAATTTAGTTTTTAGACAGACAGAGTGCCCAGTTACATTACCCTGAGCTGGGATCCAACATTGCTCCTAAAGTATTTGTGATAGAGGGGTGATCAATGCCTCCACTAGGTCTTTTTGGTCATTTTAGAAAACAGCCAGAGTGCGACACAAGCTACATGTTTGGGACTTAAATACTATAATAAAATGGAAAGGAAGAAAAATGTAGTCCTACCATTTAAAAGTCTGAGGAAAGACTTCACATCCCAGAATGCCTCAACAAACAGGTAAAAAGCTGATAGTTTAAGTCATTTGTTTGGTCTGAAGATTTCAGCGCAAGCACCCCTGTCTAATTGTCACTCTACTGAATGGTACCACAGCTGCATTGAACTAAAGGCAGAACAATCTGATTAACACATTATATATTAAATAAATGGGAAAAGATATATAATTTATGTCACAACAGTTTGGAACTGACAAGCTGCTGGTGGAGTATGGAATATCAAACAGTAATTCTTAACACTTTTAATAAGTCTTTGGATACACAGAATAAAGAGAGTATTTGGGAATCTCGTTGGAAAAGCACAAGCATTTGCTTTCTATTGAGCAGTTACTATGAATCATCCACTGTAAATGTTTATTTTGTTGCCACTTACTTCCCATCTCAGCCATTGTGAGCCATTTAAAAAATTTACAACAGCAACAAGATGAAACTATAAAAACTGACAATGATAAACTTATTAAAGACAACATACATATGAGCCAAAGGGACTCTGTATAACTTCCTGTCGCTTTGCACTTTCTCTTGACTCTGTGTTTTCTGTTTTCTTCTGTGTCTCCTCCGTTTTTCTTTAGCAAGTAAGAAATGTACCCATTACTGATCTATATGTACTCTGAAAACAAATTCAACCAGCCGCTACTTCTGTCACTAAAATGCAGCCACGTCTAATCAGAGAGGAAATCCGCCCAATCAGATCACTGGTGTATAGGTGTACGACACATTTGTACTAGTCAGCCTGTAACCTTTGAATGTTGAACAAAATTGAAATATTTATGCCCAGTGCTTTAGATGTAATATATAATTCTATTAAAAAAAAAAATCAATTCAAAGATCATTTTTTCTTTTATTTAAATTTTTGTATTTCCTGCTTGACCCTTAGAAGTAGCCCAGTAGAAAGCCCCTGGTTTCAGTAATTAACTAACCTGAGACAGCTGTGTGTAATTTACCGGGAGAAGGTCGGTATAAAAGCCCTGAGTAAACAAGCCTGTGAGGCTGTGCGAGGGTGAAGACCTGTTTACATTAGAGTCCTGACAAATAGTCTGTATTATTGAATCAGTGAACTTGAATCTGTGTTTTTAAACGTTATTAATGTGAAAGTTTGGATTTTGTCAGCAAGCAGTTAGCCAACTGACAGAACAGGAATCTATAGATCTTAATTAGCTCTCCCAGAAGGAGTTAGGGTTGGTTTTTGTTTGCTTTAATTAAAGTGTCTGGAGAGAACATTCTAACTAAGAAAATGGATTAAAAAGTTATTTAAAGAATTAGTTGAGCAAGCAATACCATCAAAAATATCAACTGTACCTTGTAATAGTCCCTGGTTCCCGTTCCTGCGGCAGTCTTGTTCACTCCAGTCGGGGTTCATGTTTCTGAGAGGTTGGTTACTGTCCGCATCTGCAGCGCTCATGCATTCCCGCACCGCTTTCAACTCGCTCTCTGATATTTCCAATCTCAGCTTCAGCCTTTCATTCTCTTTCTCCTTCCCAGCCATTGCAATCTGAAACTCGTTCAATTTACTGCCCACAACTCTTGTGATTTCCCACAAGACGGTGTCTACAGCCGCTTTCACTGCGTGCTCGATGGCAGAGCCGAGCTCGTCTTGCAAGAGCGAAACGGACACGCTGACGTCCATCCTCGCTGGATTCACTTTGAGACTCGCGTAGCGGAATCCTCTTTGCTTTTACTGTGGTATTTATTTACTGGAGAATTAACATACATATAAAATCAGCACTTCTTTTCTGATAAAGAAAAACAAACGACGCGTAATTTTCACGCTCCACTGTCCAAGTTCTTCAGTAAAACAGAAAATTGACTCTGTTTCAAGAACTCAATGCAGGTAATAAACGAACACAAAACATTAGGAAAAATCTGAACCCAAAGCAATACTTTTAAACAGCAGTTAGGTGAAATGCTGTTAAACCAGGAGCCGCAGCACTCGTCTCTCTCCACAGCGCAAACAAAGCCAGCGTTTCCATTTCCTGAAACGAAACGACAGTAGCTTTAGCAGCAGGCGTGCCTGGTTGCAATCATCGCGTTTTATTGGCTGCAGAAACTCTCTTAACCCATCTCTTGCGAGGCTGATTTGCTGGTTTCCTTTTCGAAGCAAGTGCGGGGATCGCGTTGAGAGGAGAGGCTGTGTATGAAACCAGATACCGGGGGCTCACCATGTTGGCTCTGACTTCGCTGTGCTTTCCTATTGCAATGCCCTGTTGTGAATCCGAAATGGCCAGTTTTGTCTCTGTGCTTGGTGCTCAGTGATCGTTGCATTGCAAAGCAGCTGCGAGGGTGCGTGCTGGTGTTTATGTTCACGTGGAAGCGGTGTTGAGCGTGAATGAAGTTGCGCACGCAGCGCCTCTACGCTCTTCTGCAGCTGTAAACTTTGCAATGAACGGTAACCGAGTACAAAAACGCGCTCGCTGTCTTGATTACACGGTAAACCGTCACAGTGCACGCCTAAATCCTGCTCCGTGAGAGCACTTACACTAGTTTCTATTTGAAGTGCGGGTGTGTTGAATAAGTTGCTCTGTCAGTTTTAATGTTGTTTCTCGGCTCTGTACTGTAGTGAAGCTTGCACCCTGGAAAGGAGGGGGAGCGCTGGGTATTAATGTGACTTATTTGGGTTGAATTTGAAGCCAGTCCTGTTTTTACTGAATAGGTATCCCAGCTACAGTGCCGCGTAAAAGCGCCTGGTGAAGCTGCGTAATGACGTCTCCATCAACGCGCTTTCACAGGTTAAGAGTTTTACAGTGCTTGAAAATATTCTCAAATCACACATTGCTTTCTCATGCTGTTGTCTGTGTGAGTCGTGTAACAGCAGCGTGCGGGTGTGTGCCTGTGGTATGAGGGAATGAGCGCATTAAAGTAACTGTCAGCTAACTTTCACAAGGCAGGTTTCTGTAGGGCTGTGGCTCCTCGGCCAAATCCAATTGCTGAAGCCGCTTCAAGAGCGAGTTGTTTGCTGTCATATTCAACTGCTTAAAACACAGCAACCTGCTCAGACCCTAACATGATACTGAAACAGCGACTTCATGTCTGGACTCGCTTGTTTGTTGCCTCATTCTGCTGAATGGTTAATCTAAGCAGCTGATGACTGCAGTGAACTCAGCATGTTTCTGTTTGAGGTATTTTGCAAGTGTTGTGATGAATTGGTGACCACGCCTTTCATTGTGACCAGTTGTAATATGGAAACAGCATGCTGCAGCTCCCCTGCTCAGTGTTAGTGGAGTCCTGATCTGACAGCATGCTGCAGCTCCCCTGCTCAGTGTTAGTGGAGTCCTGATCTGACAGCATGCTGCAGCTCCCCTGCTCAGTGTTAGTGGAGTCCTGATCTGACAGCATGCTGCAGCTCCCCTGCTCAGTGTTAGTGGAGTCCTGATCTGACAGCATGCTGCAGCTCCCCTGCTCAGTGTTAGTGGAGTCCTGATCTGACAGCATGCTGCAGCTCCCCTGCAGTGTTAGTGGAGTCCTGATCTGACAGCATGCTGCAGCTCCCATGCTCAGTGTTAGTGGAGTCCTGATCTGACAGCATGCTGCAGCTCCCCTGCTCAGTGTTAGTGGAGTCCTGATCTGACAGCATGCTGCAGCTCCCCTGCTCAGTGTTAGTGGAGTCCTGATCTGACAGCATGCTGCAGCTCCCCTGCTCAGTGTTAGTGGAGTCCTGATCTGACAGCATGCTGCAGTGGAGTCCTGATCTGACAGCATGCTGCAGCTCCCCTGCTCAGTGTTAGTGGAGTCCTGATCTGACAGCATGCTGCAGCTCCCCTGCTCAGTGTTAGTGGAGTCCTGATCTGACAGCATGCTGCAGCTCCCCTGCTCAGTGTTAGTGGAGTCCTGATCTGACAGCATGCTGCAGCTCCCCTGCTCAGTGTTAGTGGAGTCCTGATCTGACAGCATGCTGCAGCTCCCCTGCGCAGTGTTAGTGGATTCCTGATCTGACAGTATAACACACACAGCTCTTATGATTCAGTAAAAAACAAGTTAACATTGCAGTGTGTTTGTTCTGCTGTTTACAATGTTAAATACACCACAGCAAGCGCATTGGCATCGCGAGTGTGTGCTGGGACGAGATGTGGGGCTATCTAAAGTAAATACGACGTTGAATAAAATTATACCATTATTTATAAGTTTGAAATGAAGTACAAAGTGCAGTCAAAATTGTCGTTACGCAGCAAATAAATAAACTAGCTATAGTGGGAATTATACATTTTACAATACTGTATTTATCATTGAGAACTTTTGGTGGAACGAATAATATATATATATATATGTATGTGTGTGTGTGTGTGTGTGTGTATATATATATATATATATATATATATATAAGACCCACCGTGCCGATAATTAAGCCATAGACCCCATCGATGCGTGCTGCACGGTGTGGTAGATGGCCGAGACTGGAGTTATGCGTCCCAAGGCGAAGGCGCTAAGGAAAGTCAAGGTCATCTACCACATGGTAGGGCACGCATTAGAAAATGATATGTTTTTATTTTCTCTTTAAAAAAAAAAAAAAAAAAAAACTTTAAAACCTATATTTACCTTGAACTTATGATATTTCGTCGGGTAACCTTCCGCTGAGGAAAATAGTCCCTAACACAATTAGACTATAAAAACGACTTGCACATAGAGAAAATATTATTATTCAAATTATTTTTATTATTGGGTTAAAATATTTATTTATTGGGGTCTTACGCTTTTGACTCTTATTATAAGCGGACTTGGCAACTGTGAAGGTTACCTCAGCCGCCAGTCTCAATTGGACAGCAGCGATCTGAGGAGTCTCATGTTGTCAGAGATTCTCTCCTTTCTTTTAAGCTGTGTTGGATTTACTGTTGTATCAAATATTAATGATGCAAACAAATAAAACTTGTCTTTGGACATAGCTGGGATCAAAAAAAGGACGGGAATCAATTCAGTTAGACATTTAAGCAGCAAGGGTATTCTCATACAGCTTCACTAATACTATAACACAGGCATAACGCAGTTCATGGTAAGTTGTTTTTATACAGAACTGTAAACCCACAAGAGATCTACAACATGACAGACCAGACACAGCATGGATAAACACGCTCATTTGCATTTACACGTGGAATGCGGGTTTCCATGCGAAAATGGGCGTGGATTTTCCAGTGCGTTCACTCATTTACACGAGTAAATGAGATTTACCCTATCCCTCTCTTTGATTTACACGAGTAATTCTCCCAAACGTGCACGCGCATCGCCATTTCCACGGTCCCACATTAACCAGTAACCGGTAGAGAGCGCAGTTTGGCCGGTAGTTATGATGCACCACAGACCCAACCGGGCCGGTTACATTTAACTAGTATAATATATATATATATATATATATATATATATATATATATATATATATATATATATATATATATATATATATATATATATATAGTGCATGTGGCTTCCGTTTCATGAATCCAGGAAAATGGGCCAGCGTGTCGAAAAAGATGTTATTAATTAAAAAATTAATTTACAAACCGCGCGTCATATTTGTTGTAGAGTCAGAAATCTGAGGCTGCGTACCGAAGTGTTGTGTTGGTACTCGTTCCCGCGGAAAATCTTTCACAAATCGGGGTTTCTACAACTAAGCAACTCAGTAAGCCAAAAGGAAAGCGCTGAAATCAATAAATCATAAGAAAGTAACTAGGAAAAAAGAAATAGTGGTGGCTTCATTATGACAGAGAAAAAAAAAAGGTAACGTTCTGCCTTGTTTGGCGTCAGTTCCCCATCTTGCAGATAAAACAGCAGCTTTATTTGCTGTGAATTCAACATTTCGTTCACATCATGTCCAGTCTCACAGTAAGATGTCCCGGTTATTCTTCTGTATTGTGAATATTGTTTTGATAGTGTTTTTATTAGGATTAGGGATGGGAATTTTCGAATAGTTTCCTATTTGAACACACAGGGCGCAACATTTGTATATATTCTATTACTCGAACTCTGGTCCCTTACGCTACCAAGAGTAAAAAGCAAATGCTTGTGCAGAAGCGGACAGCACAACAGAGTAAGCCGGTAAAGTTTAGCCGGGTTCACAAAGTGTTCAAACAATGTCAAAGACGAGATTTCTTCGTTCAATACCCTATGTCCTTAGGCACAAGTTTTTCCTTTTGTTTTCTGAATTAAAATACAGAACTCAATGACCAGCAACGTCACAGCGCGTATCTCTTCCAATTAAAGCAACATCAGCATAATATTGCGCAAAACACCAAATAATAATATTTGCTGTAGTGTATTCAGAATAAAATAACACCTATCATATAGCAACCTAAATATTCTACATCTGTTTAATTCTAACAAATAATATTTATAAAATAATCGTATTATTGCAAATATTGTAACCTGACCAAAACAATAGAAAATACACTCCAGCATTACAATAGTTTAACATTACTAATTACAACTAGCCACCAAGTGCTGACATCAGATGAATCCAAGTCGAGTTACTTTGTTTATTCAATAACCTGTAAATAATTCAAAACAAGGATGATATTCATCATAACGTTAAATTATCTCTCTAATTTCAATGTTACCCAAGTTTGGATTACCATATTTCTTTTAGCACTTGCTATATACATGTTTAATGGCTGAAGTAACATATTGAAAGGCTTTGTAGCCACTTTCTTTTGAGTCGTGGGCTCTCTTCGGTTTCCATACACAGTTAGAAACATACTGAAAATAAAAACCATCATGAAAAAATACATAAATATATTGATACAAGTATACATGCAAATCTTTCATAGTACTAATAGTAAACATCTTTAAAATGTGTTCCAGCACCACTGCCCATGCAATCGCATTGACTGTGAAACTGCGCACAGATTTGTTGCGCCGGCGCTGTGTCGCTTACCTGCAGCCAGTACTTGCGTGGAGTCCTGGCGCCATCTACTGGGAGACGTGAGAATAGCAGGGAGAGGGTTTGTCATTCATTTCAATGGGAGAGAGATTATTAAATCTGCAAACGGTATCTGGAAAGTTAATACTCGAATTTAAACGAGTGTATTGACTCGTGTGTTTGTATTATACAGGACAGCGATACAAGCTATTATCAGCCATGTGCAACTTTATAAATGAACCGACTATTCTATAATTGAACCAACATTTTCTTGTCATTTTATAAACTGACAGATCAGCTGGTAACTTTTATCATTTTTGTAATATAATTAATACAACTATAATCTCCTGTTTACATATACATCACCACATTATTATTATTATTATTATTATTATTATTATTATTATTATTATTATTATTATTATTATTATTATTATGAACGGTACCCTAGAATAAAAATGCGCATGTTTTCTTAATTTTACGGTAACTGACACAGACCTGATCCCCTATTGGTTAGGAGAGCCCCAGCGCGTCCAATCACCGGAGGGCTCTTCGCAAGGGAATAACCCCGCAGCCAATAGCAGGCGACGGGGCGGGTTTGTTTTCCCTCGCAATATTTTTTTTTTCCCTGAAGCAGAGAGAGGAGGCAGGCGTGGCTGAATCAACGAGTAAGATTTTAAATATAAATTCATTTGATTAAAGATACTTACATTTGATTAGTTTTACCGAAAACAATTTGTTTCATGTAATAATATTTTAAGAAACAGGGTTCTTATTGAAAATAATAATTCTGTTACACTCACACAGCGGCACACCGAGAGAGCCTGGGGAAAACAAAAACAAAACACTTAACAAAGATGAATTAATACCAAGCAATTTAACAATTTTAAAAACAAATAACGCCTCCATCCTGCTCCGTGAGAGCACTTACACTAGTCTCTGTTTGAAGTGCGGGTGTGTTGAATAAGTTGCTCTATCAGTTTTAATGTTATTTCTCGGCTCTGTACTGTAGTGAAGCTTGCACCCTGGAAAGGAGGGGGAGCGCTGGGTATTATTGTGACTTATTTGGGTTGAATTGAAGCAAGTCCTGTTTTTACTGAATAGGTATCCCAGCTACAGTGCCGCGTAAAAGCGCCTGGTGAAGCTGCGTAATGACGTCTCCATCAACGCGCTTTCACAGGTTAAAGGTTTATACAGTGCTTGAAAATGTAACGGTTAAAACTAAGTTTGTAAACACGAATACAAGTTGTTTACAGCGCTGTGTGTCTTGTATAAGGGATGGTTGTTTGTGTAGAAAACATTCATTAATAGGGTTACATGCATCTGATGTTTTCAGGTTATTAAAATCACACATTTGCTTGTGGAAGTGTTTGCAGCAACACTGGTAAAGCACTTTTGGTCAAATAAGCTTCACAACGTGTTTTTCTTTTGTTAACTGTTTATTCTCCTGATCTGACAATGCCAATTGTATTGATCTGACAGCATGCTGCAGCTCCCATGCTCAATTCGCAAATCAGGGAGTCCTGATCTGACAGCATGCTGCAGCTCCCCTGCTCAGTGTGACAGCATGCTGGAGTCCTGATCTGACAGCATGCTGCAGCTCCCCTGCGCAGTGTTAGTGGAGTCCTGATCTGACAGCATGCTGCAGCTCCCCTGCGCAGTGTTAGCGGAGTCCTGATCTGACAGCATGCTGCAGCTCCCCTGCGCAGTGTTAGCGGAGTCCTGATCTGACAGCATGCTGCAGCTCCCCTGCGCAGTGTTAGCGGAGTCCTGATCTGACAGCATGCTGCAGCTCCCCTGCGCAGTGTTAGCGTTAGAGTCCTGATCTGACAGCATGCTGCAGCTCCCCTGCTCAGTGTTAGTGGAGTCCTGATCTGACAGCATGCTGCAGCTCCCCTGCTCAGTGTTAGCGGAGTCCTGATCTGACAGCATGCTGCAGCTCCCATGCTCAGTGTTAGAGTCCTGATCTGACAGCATGCTGCAGCTCCCATGCTCAGTGTTAGCGGAGTCCTGATCTGACAGCATGCTGCAGCTCCCCTGCGCAGTGTTAGTGGAGTCCTGATCTGACAGCATGCTGCAGCTCCCCTGCTCAGTGTTAGTGGAGTCCTGATCTGACAGCATGCTGCAGCTCCCCTGCTCAGTGTTAGTGGAGTCCTGATCTGACAGCATGCTGCAGCTCCCCTGCTCAGTGTGGAGTCCTGATCTGACAGCATGCTGCAGCTCCCCTGCTCAGTGTTAGTGGAGTCCTGATCTGACAGCATGCTGCAGCTCCCCTGCTCAGTGTTAGTGGAGTCCTGATCTGACAGCATGCTGCAGCTCCCCTGCTCAGTGTTAGTGGAGTCCTGATCTGACAGCATGCTGCAGCTCCCCTGCTCAGTGTTAGTGGAGTCCTGATCTGACAGCATGCTGCAGCTCCCCTGCTCAGTGTTAGTGGAGTCCTGATCTGACAGCATGCTGCAGCTCCCTGACAGCATGCTCAGCTGCTGATCACAGCATGCTGTTGCTCAGTGGAGTCCTGATCTGACAGCATGCTGCAGCTCCCCTGCTCAGTGTTAGTGGAGTCCTGATCTGACAGCATGCTGCAGCTCCCCTGCTCAGTGTTAGTGGAGTCCTGATCTGACAGCATGCTGCAGCTCCCCTGCTCAGTGTTAGTGGAGTCCTGATCTGACAGCATGCTGCAGCTCCCCTGCTCAGTGTTAGTGGAGTCCTGATCTGACAGCATGCTGCAGCTCCCCTGCTCAGTGTTAGTGGAGTCTCTGATCTGACAGCATGCTGCAGCTCCCCTGCTCTGATCTGACAGCATGCTGCAGCTCCCCTGCTCAGTGTTAGTGGAGTCCTGATCTGACAGCATGCTGCAGCTCCCATGCTCAGTGTTAGTGGAGTCCTGATCTGACAGCATGCTGCAGCTCCCCTGCTCAGTGTTAGTGGAGTCCTGATCTGACAGCATGCTGCAGCTCCCCTGCTCAGTGTTAGTGGAGTCCTGATCTGACAGCATGCTGCAGCTCCCCTGCTCAGTGTTAGTGAGTCCTGATCTGACAGCATGCTGCAGCTCCCCTGCTCAGTGTCAGTGGAGTCCCGATCTGACAGCATGCTGCAGCTCCCCTGCGCAGTGTTAGCGGAGTCCTGATCTGACAGCATGCTGCAGCTCCCCTGCTCAGTGTCAGTGGAGTCCTGATCTGACAGCATGCTGCAGCTCCCCTGCTCAGTGTCAGTGGAGTCCTGATCTGACAGCATGCTGCAGCTCCCCTGCTCAGTGTCAGTGGAGTCCTGATCTGACAGCATGCTGCAGCTCCCCTGCTCAGTGTTACTGGAGTCCTGATCTGACAGCATGCTGCAGCTCCCCTGCTCAGTGTTAGCGGAGTCCTGATCTGACAGTTTGTTCTGCTTTATTTACAATAGTAAATGTACCGCAGGAAGCACGTTGGCATGTACTGTAGATGTTTTCATTAGCGCACTCTGAGAGCTGCATGCAGTGAATGGCAGTTTTTTTTAGCTGCAGTCTGTTTCATTTTGAATTTCCTGAATGTTTACCTGGTTTGTTGGAGTTCACAAATAACTTTTTTTTTCGGCTTGTTCCAGTAACCCTTTCACTGCCTGTTTTGTTGAATTATTGAGTTTGTTGCTGGATTACAGACCTCCATTAAAATAATTCCTTATTCTAAGTTTCTAAAGTAAAGTTTTCAGGGCATTTTGTTAATGGCGTGAGTGCAGCACACAGAACTTAAGTGTGTTTTTATTTTTATGTTTTACTCTTCTTGTTCTTGATTTCTTGAACGCAGCGTTTCATTTTAAGCCATGTTAAGCTTCTTATTCTTTTATTCTTCAGTCCTAATTCAGCTTCTCCTCTCTGTGTGTTTCTGGTCGTAATGGTTTGTTTAATACTGAACACAAGTCTGATCTAAGTTATAGAAATTGAGAATCAAAATAGTCGTGTAGCAATCTTTATTTTTATCATTGCCTGGGTAGACTTTTCAGATTCATGCTTTAGTTTCAAGCAGCTTTCCATGATGCTGACAGGCAGAACTGTTTAAACAAATCTAATGTGGGGTTTGCATGGGAATGGAAGTTTATATTTATAGTTTATATTCATGTTTATTGCATCTCTTGCCTGGTCAGTTCTGTGGGTGCAAATCTTTCGTACTAAAAAGAACTTCATCAAATCTGTCAAACTTTTCAGCAATAACCTTTGTCTTATGTGGAAAGTGCAGTCAATTTTTAAGCAGTATTCCTGAGGATCTTATGCTTGAGTGGTTACATGTGTGGCAGCTTTTTATAAATGTGTGAATATTTCTCTGCTTAGAACTGTCTTTGTTTCTGTGATTTTGATCCATCTCTCCTTCCTCCTTGTTATAGAAAGCTCCTTCATCTCACTCAGTGCAGCACATTTGTGATCATGGTATTGAATGGAGTCTGGAGCTGGTAAGGGAAGTTCATATAATCTAAGAAAGAGATTGTAACAGGTTTTTTTTTTTTTCTTTTTAGGAAATTTGTTCAGAAGACAAAGCTGGATTATCCTTGTGAAAGCGAAGATTCAACGATGGAGCCTGTCCATATTAAACAGGAGAGTCCTGTACTGGAAGCAGTCCATATTAAACAGGAGAGTCCTGTACTAGAATCAGTCCATATTAAACAGGAGAGTCCTGAACTAGAATCAGTCCATATTAAACAGGAGAGTCCTGTACTAGAATCAGTCCATATTAAACAGGAGAGTCCTGTAGTAGAATCAGTCCATATTAAACTGAAGAGTCCTCTACTAGAATCAGTCCATATTAAAGAGGAGAGTCCTGCACTAGAAGCAGTCTATATTAAACAGGAGAGTCCTGAACTAGCATTAGTCCATATGAAACAGGAGAGTCCTGAACTAGACCCTGTCCATGTTAAAGAGGAGGGTAATCATTTTAAAGCAAGCAGCTTGCATGGCTCTCTGTCCTGTGCAGAATGTGGAAAGAGTTTCACTCAGTTGCAAAACCTGATACTTCACCAGCTAATTTACTCTGGAGAAAAACCACATGCCTGGGCTGACTGTGGGAAGAGTTTCAATCAGTTACAAAACCTGAGTATGCACCAGCGAATCCACACTGGAGAGAAGCCGCATGTCTTTGCTGACCGTGGGAAGAGTTTCAGTACATTAGGACATCTTAAAGACCACCAGCAAATCCACACTGCAGAGAAGCCGCATTTCTGTGCTGACTGTGGAAAGAGTTTCAGTAAGTTAAGCTGTTTGAAAATGCACCAGCGAATTCACACAGGAGATAAACCATATCTGTGTAGTAAATGTGGGAAAAGATTCAATCAGTTAACAAATCTTAAAACCCACCAGTTAATTCACACAGGAGAGAAGCCACATCACTGTAGTGACTGTGGGAAGAGTTTCAGACAGTCACGCAACTTGAAAATGCACCAGCGAATCCACACTGGAGAGAAACCCTGTGTCTGTGCTGACTGTGGGAAGAGTTTCAGACAGTTAGGTGACTTGAAAACCCACCAGCGAGTTCACACAGGAGAGAAACCTTATGTCTGTGCTGACTGTGGGAAGAATTTCAGCCTGTCAAGCAATTTGAAAAGACATCAGCGAATCCACACTGGAGAGAATCCACATCACTTAGATTGACTGTGGGAAGAGTTTCGGATGGATATACAGCTTAGAAGAGACCAGCGATTCCACACAGTAGAGAAACCTCATCACTGCTCTCACTGTGGGAAGTCTTCTACTGCTTCCAGTTCTCTTAAAAGACACAAATGCAGGTTGTGAAAGTTCTGGCAGAATGTGATTGTGTGTTCACTGACCTGCACTCAGAAATCCCAGTCGTTTTAAACAGCAGCTTAACATAAAAACTGTGAGAATTCTGGTGAATGTCTACAGATTTACTGATACGAAACACAGTGCTCTGAAGCTGTTACATTATAAAGTACATTCTTAGTATGCAGTACGTTGAATATACAGATGCCTCGGGGCGTTGTGCGATACGAGGTGAAGCCGAGTGCCTCTAACCCCTGAGAAGTCTATATATTCCGCGTATACCGTTGTGGGATAAGTTCGTAGTTGTCATTTTACAAAGTACATTCAATTACATTTCAAATCTTAAACTGTGAGAGTTAAGATGCTGGTTAATTAAGAGTGTCTTCCCCCAGCCTTCTCCCATAACATTCGAGATCTACTTCAAAGGACTGGATGTTAGTAACAGAGAGTCGTGAAGATTTAAATTGGATTTAGTTCAGATTACCTGTAATTTCCTTATTTTAAAAACGAATTGAAAAACAAACCTTTACAAGGGTGCAATATTAACTTGTTTGACAGTCTCAGGGTTTTAGATTTACAGAAACGCTAACAAATAAGTAAAAACTTAACTGATTTAAATGGGTTATATAATCATTTTAATGACAAATCTGGTGGTCTTGTTGTTTGTGTTTTCCCAATAACATTGAAATGTTTATTGTGTTTTATTGAAGTTTAAAGTGAAAATAATTCTCACATTATTTTAATTTAATTGCTGTATAATGTGTTTTTAATGGTAATTTAGTGCTGGGGATGAAAACTAACATTTTTATCCTTCTATAATCAATATAGTTAGCTAGCACAAAGTGAAGTTTTGTTCTGTAAAGGTTTCAGATCCTGCTATCTTTCTCTCCATGGAGGAGGGTCGCTACCTGTGTTAATGACGCACGCTACTTGTGTAAAAGGACACGTATTCAAACTTTGTAAGCCAATGAAAGGACTGCTTTCGGTCAGGGATTAGCTTCCTGTTTTACCTGGAAGTCACTGGATCTGAATATAAAAACTGAGAACTCTGGTGAATGTCTACAGATGATACAGATCTATCAGTATTAAACAGTGTTGTGAAGCCGTTACATTATAAAGTACATTCTTAGTATGAAATACGATGAATATACAGACGCCTCGGGACGTTGTGCGATACGAGGTGAAGCAGAGTGCCTCCAACCCGAGAAGTCTATATTCAAGGGATACAGTTCAGGAGCAATTAATAGTTGTATCACTCAGTTGTTCATTCAGTTTTATAGCTATGTCCCTCTGTAACTGTAAACAAGACCCTGTTGTTGCAAACAAGAACTGTAAATAGAGGTCCTGTAAATTCTGTGAAGCGGTGCTGTGATTTCTAATCTGTGACAAGGCTCCAATTGTTCATATCCATCCAATGTTCGGACAGCTGTAACCTTGCTGAACCAATCATAGTGCTTGTTTCACGTTCCATTGCCAGACCTCGATTATAATACGTTTTACCGCAATAATATCATTGATTTCACTTTTAAAATGTCCCTTTGAACCCGCTTTAAAACACAACCTGTTGTCTTTCCAACTAGTATCTGCTATTGTGTTCAGGTGAACTTCAAGATTGAGACAAATAATGTTACTTAGGACTACTTTGCTTTTTACAGTGTGTTCAATTGTTAAAGTTTCTGATTGCACCACTAAATAAACCTGGTTTTTATTTTTTTTGGCTCTTGGTCTGGGAAAGGTTGGCCACCCCTGTTATAGACAGTAGGAGTTTAAGATATTTGTGTTAATAAAGGGTTTTTAAAACATTCCTTTCATGTCTTGTCCTTAAGAAGCTATATAAAATAGGTAGTAAAGGAAAACGTGTTTTTTTTAAAAAATCAAGTGATTTAAATCGACCTGGTTTCTATATTACCAACATAGTGGGGATGGCCTAGGATATTGAGGTATTAATGATAAATATTATATCTTCATAAATATGCACTACAGCAGGCACCCTGAAGGGACATATTGCATTTACAATCCAGGTCAAACCGTGGAATCAAAAGAAAAATATATTTTTTAGGGAAAAAATGTTTTTTTTTTTTTATTATTAAATATCCTTACGCCACCAAAAAGTAGTTTATAATTTTGAACTAAACACTAAATAAAGCTGAGTAAATGTATTTAATTGAAACATGCAAAAGTAAGTACATCTTTATTTTTGTTACATATTGAATTGTACATTGGCATTGAAAAGATCCACCAGGAGGCAGTGTTGAGTAATTGCTTAATTAGCCCTTTGTACTTGTTTTCAGCTCTTAAACCAGGGGTGGGGAACCCTGATCCTGGAGGGCCGGTGCCCCTCCTGCTTTTTGTTCCAACTGTGCCCAAAATTACTTAATTGGACCAATTAACCAATTATTGGTCTAATTAGGTTTTTAGGGCACAGTTGGAACAAAAGCCAGGAGGGACACTGGCCCTCCAGGAACATGGGTTCCCCACCCCTGTCTTAAACAGTCACAGTTCAAGTTCCTTCTAAAATATTCTGGCTCACTTGAAATCTGAAATTCTCGAAGAGCTGACAACAAGTAAAAAGGTATAATTACGCAACTATCAATTCAATTAAAGGTATAGATCAGTAATTGAGAGCTCAGTTGGAATGAAAACCAGCCGGCACAGGGGGCCTGAGGAGTGAGGTCGAGAAGCCCTGTGCTAGAAGAATGTTTTATTTTTTTATTTTTCTCTAGTCCAGTGATAGTCAAATCTGGCCCTCATGATCAGTTACAGTCCAGGGTTTGACCCCAACTAGTTTCTAAAATAGTTATTTGATCCTGTTGAGGCCATTAATTAATTTAGGATCTGCCTTTTTATGTGAGAAAGAGAAAATGCCACCCTCTCAGGGTTTCTGTTTTTTTTAATGTTTTGCTATTTTTGAATGAACTCTATCCTGCACTTTTTTTTTTTTTTTTTTTTTTTTTTTTGATGGAGAACGTATTAAAATATTTGATCATTTAAGAAGATAATTGTTTGAGGGGAAAGACTGTCCCCTGGTGCGTGGGAAAGAGAATTTGAAAGATCAAGTGAGATCACAGGCTTGGTTTATTACGGGACAACACATACAAATCCACATGTTGATTTTTCTGTTGTTTACTGTCATGACTTCTCATTAAAGTCTCTGTGGGATTCGGCTTTGTATGTATGTATTTTTATGTAGTGTAGAGCTTTTTTTTTTTAAAAAGTGACTGTTAATTAAGGTCTTGCAGTGTTTTATACAGACCACACACTGAGCCTGGTCCTGTACCCATCTCTAATATCTAGCTATTTATTTAAATATTCATTCATAAATGCTTACTTTGTACTCATAACAGGCAAAAATAAACTAAACACATAAAAATGATTAAGTTTAATAAGTACGGCAGGAATAAAACATTTCCATAAGCATCTTGTCTTCCGTATGTTTCTATACGTGTGCACGCAGGATTCGCACACATTACACACGGTGACAGGGTTCAGCCTCGTCTGTTGAGTTGGTTGGAATGAAGACGGCGTTTTTGTTTCAACAAGTTCAGTCAGGAAGCTGCTTCAATTGCATTTAGTATTAAGCTGTAGGGCTGCAACGAAGGGCACATTTTACCTTGTGCAGCAGCACCTTACTGAGGCCAATAAAAGAACTACAGCGAACAAAGCAGAGCTTTATTTAAGTCACTGCTCCAAGCAGGTTATCAGACACATTTTACAACCACTAATAATAATAATAACAATAATAATAATATGGACTTACGCTTATCAAGTCACCGCGGAGACTGGTTGTGCCTCCATGATACAGCAACAGTCGCTTGCACTTTGCATTCAACTTTTTTTGTTTCTGATTTGTTTTTAACAAAAAACTCCCAAACGGCAGAGGGGTTTTGAGACATTTTTTCCAATACAGCTTACGCTATACAATGCTTTGCTTTCGAATTACGAAACTAAGTTCTTGGTCAGGACAATAAGAGCTGGAAGGGGAGGGGCAGACAGTACTGTGATTTTTAAAGTTAAAATTTAATGTTAGCGTATATTTTGTATGTTTTAAACATATTCTACCATAGCACGTCCCTCACACTGTCTTGTACACAAGGGATTCAGTACATATTTTACTGAAGCACTACAATCGCTATAGGTACCCCCAGTGCTTTGTATACTATACGCTGCTCCATACACGGCAGTGACGCTATATAGAGTTGTTACGTATAATGATTTGGTCGTGGAGTTTAATATAACTTTTTTTTTTTTTTAAGTAATATGCATTATACAAATCAACAGATCACGCTTTGCATACAAGTGATATTTAATGTGGGATTTTATAGAATTTACACACTGTCAAACAGCTTCTGTTAACAGAGAAAAAAAAAACAAACATACAGTGAGTGAACTATCTTTGAATTCCTGGCTAGCGAACGAACCTTTGAACAAACCCCTAATAAGTTGTAATCTAGAAAACTTGTAGATAAACTCAATCAATGTTTAACCCTTTGCAGTCTATTTATGCAATGCGTGTCAGGTCCCATTTATTTTCACATGCGTTGTTTATTTTACACGCTGTTAAAAAAATCAGCGTAAAACAGGTTTAAAAGGCATTGAATCGCAAAAGGACACTCAGTACTGCATCTCCAGCCAAGCCCCACCCCTTGTTCGCTGTATTTTTCACGTGCATACTGATAAATCCTCTCCTGATCACTCGTTTTATCACCAAACTCCTCAATAATGCGATCTGAGTCATTATTTTATTACTGTAACATCTCAGAAAGATCAGCAGAGGTCTGTGATATTCTGAGCGCTGGATGCAGAAGCAGCTCTCTCCTTTGTTATGTCTGTGTTATCTCTGTAGTGCATGAGGCTATGAGAGATGCCCTTTTTTCGTCTTCATTCGGCTCCTATCGGTTTCACTCTGCCATTGAACGGTTTTCTCTAGAGACCTGTGCTTTACGTCTTTTTGATGATGTCGGACAGGAAAGGGAAAATTGTAATGTCGGATCTGGTTCAACATAGGACCGCAAAGGGTTAAATGGTTCCGATGTTCAATTCAAGTCTTATCGTGTTTCAATTGTTCAATGTAGAATTGTTTGTATTTTTAATCTCACAAAGTGTTGCTCTGTATTAAATGATTTTACCTCTGGTTTGCATGTAGATTTTTTTTTACACACATTATTTTACTTGAATCTTAAAGTCTATGTACAGTAAGACTTGTTCTGGAGATGTGGTCTTGTTGGCTTACAAAGTTTAAACAGCGCTTCCTTTTACACAAGCAATGTGCGTCATTAACACAGGCAGCGACCCTCCTCCAGAGAGAGAGAAAGACAGAGGGGAGTAGGATTCGAAACATTTATATAACAAAACTTCATTTTGTGCTAGCTAGTTATATTCATCACAGAAGGATAAAAATGTTAGTTTCATTGACATGTTTCAGGATAACAATTAATTTCATGGGTTGAAAGTCATGGCACCTCGTATCCACCAGGTGTCGCAATTCTTAACCCATTATAGGAAGAAAATTGTATACTGGCTTTCAGACAGACTTTCTTAATTAAGAGATAAGAATCAGATATGTTTGTTTAGACCAGACTGGCAGGTAATCTGAACTAAAATTAACAGAAATCTTTATGACCCTCTGTTACCAAGATCCAGTCCTTTGAGTAGATCTTTAATGTTAAGGGAAAAGGTTGGACGATAAGGATTTACTCCTGTGTGGAATCGCTGGTGCCTTTTCAAGCTGTATATCCATCTGAAACTCTTCCCACAGTTATTTTGCAGTAATGTGTAAATGTGGATTCTCTCCTGTGAGAGACATGCGGTTCATCTCCACTGTGGATTCGCTGGTGTATTTTCAAGTCACCCAACTGTCTGAAACTCTTTCCACAGTCATTACAGTGATGTGGCTTCTCTCCAGTGTGAATTAATAACTGGTGGGTTTTAAGATTTGCTAACTGATTGAAACATCTCCCACATTTACTACACAGATATGGTTTCTCTCCTGTGTGGATTACCTGGTGTCTCTTCAAATAGCTTGACTCACTGAAACTCTTCCCACAGTCTGCACAAACATTTGGTTTCTCTCCAGTGTGGATTCGCTGGTGACGTTTCAGGCTTTGTAAATCTCTGAAACTCTTCCCACAGTCAGCACAGACATGCGGTTTATCTCCAGTGTGGATTCGCTGGTGAAGCCTCAGGTTTTGTAAATGTCTAAAATTCTTCCCACAGTCAGCGCAGACATGCGGTTTCTCTCCAGTGTGGATTCGCTGATGAAGTTTCAGGCTTTGTGAACATCTGAAACTCTTCCCACAGTCAGCACAAACATGCGGTTTCTCTCCAGTGTGAATTCGCTGGTGAAGTTTCAGGCTATGTGACTGTGTGAAACTCTTCCCACAGTCAGCACAGACATGTGGTTTCTCTCCAGTGTGGATTCGCTGGTGAAGTTTCAGGTTTTGTAACTGGCTGAAACTCTTTTCACATTTTGTACAGGACAGAGAGACCTGCAAGCTGCTTGTTTTAAAATGGTTATCCTCCTCTTTAACATGGACAGGGTCTAGTTCAGGAAGCTCCTCTTTTATGTGGACTGATTCCAGTACAGGAGTCTCTTTAATATGGACTGATTTTAGTACAGGACTCTCCTCTTTAATATGGACTGATTCTAGTGCAGGACTCTCCTGTTTAATATGGACGGGCTCCATCATTTAATTTTCTCTTTCACAAGGATAATCCAGTTTTGGCTTCTGAACAAATTTCCTGAAAAGAAAAAAAAATCTGTTACAATCTCTTTGTTAGATTCTATGAGCTTGCGTTACCAGCTGCAGACTCCATTCATTACCATGATCACAAACGCGCTGCACTGAGTGAGATGAAGGAGATTTTCTATAACAAGGAGGAAGGAGAAATGGATCAAAATCACAGAAGCAAAGACAGTTCTAAACAGAGAAATATTCAAGCATGTATAAAAAGCTCCCACACATTTAACCACTCAGGCATAAGATCCTCAGGAATACCTGCTAATAAAATGACTTATGAAATGAGAAAATTCTCACACGAGCCAAAGGTTACTGTTGAAAAGTTGGACAGATTTGATAATGAAGTTTCTTTTTAGTGCTGTGACAGATTTGCATGTATTCTTATTGGTGCTTGTAAGCACCCACAGAACTAATCAGGCAAGAGATGCAATAAACATGAATATAAAGTGTGGACACTTCCATTCCCATGCAAACCCCACATCAGATTTGTTTAAACAGCTCTGCCTGTCAGCATCATGGAAAGCTGCTTGAAACTAAAGCATGAATCTGAAAGGTCTCTACATGCAATGACAGAAATAAAGATTTCACATGTTTTAACAAACTGAAGCACAAGAAGGACAAAATAACAAATAATCTAATTATAATAACAATTTCATCCAGTACAGATGCTTGTCAGTTCAGAGCAATGCTGTATCAACACCAGCAGAATATGGGAACCCCGGTTTCATGCAGCAGCTGTGACGGTGACCAAACATGTGCGAGTACTGCTGTGTACAAATGTAGCTTAAAATGAAAACTCTGCATTCAAGAAATTAAAAACAAGAACAGCAAAAATATAAAAATAACAACACAATCGAGGTCTTGTGTGCTGCGCTCGTGCCATTAACAAAATACCCGGAAAACTTCATTATTTTAGAAACTTAAAATAAGGAATAATTTTGATGAAGGTCTGTAATGCAGCATCAGAAAAAAATCTCCTTAATTAAACAAAACAGGAACTGAAAAGGTTACCATAAACTGAAAAAAAGTTCTCTTTGTGAACTCCAATAACACTATGTAACACAATTTTTGTTCCTGGGTAGTAAGTGTTATTTCCTAATTGCTTATGTCTCAAAAGTACAGAAAATGGCTATTATTCCCCAAAAACTTTGCTTTTGTGACCAGGACAGTGATATTTCAAAATATCACTATTTCCAATGGAAAAACGGGCAAATGTGTGTCTTTTCGTTCACATAATATTTACAGTATAATCGTAAATCTCGAAAAACTACTCACTTCTAAATCTTTTGTAGTCATTTTTGTATTACTTTAGTATAAATACATGTTAATTTGGATTCATATGTTGGTTTTTGGTCTGACTTTATGTGAACGAAAAGACACACATTTGCCCGTTTTCCCATTGGAAATAGTGATATTTTGAAATATCATTGTCCTGGTCACAAAAGCAAAGTTTGTGGGGAATAATAGCCATTTTCTATACTTTTGAGGCATAAGCATAGGAAAAAAAACATTTGTTACACAGTATAAACCAGCGTTCTCTTTCGCAGTCAAATCATACAGTGCCTACACAGTTCTGAGTTCCACGAAGGGATATATTTAATCTGTTGCATCT
Organism: Polyodon spathula; assembly: GCF_017654505.1. Lineage (NCBI taxonomy): Eukaryota > Metazoa > Chordata > Actinopteri > Acipenseriformes > Polyodontidae > Polyodon > Polyodon spathula. The sequence continues at coordinate 2,389,371 of NC_054578.1, forward strand.
TCTTTGGCAGGCGCAGCTATCCCAGATATAACAGATTCGTTACATGGTTTACAGTCGGGAGTATAAGGATGATTACTATTATGAAACACTGTAATTAGTGCACTGCTGAAAAATAAAAAAAGCATTCAGGGAATTCAAAATAAAATGGACTGCAGCTTACTTGATTGCTGTAAAAGAAAACTGCCACTCAGACTGTGCTATTGGAAATATCTACAATACATGCCAATGTGCTTGCTGTGGTGTATTTAACATTGTAAACAGCAGAACGAACAAGCACCAGATGCATGTAGCCCTATTCATGAATGTGTTCTGCACAACCATCCCTTGTCCAAGACATACAGTGTTGTAAACAAGTAAAATGTTTATACATGTATACAAACTTAAGTTAAACTGTTAAATTATTATTATTTTTTTTTTACCAGTTATGTCACCCAGGTAAGGTCATCCACACACACATGAAATAAATGTGCAGGCAGCTTTTCACAAAATACAAACAAACTAAACATGCCAGGAAAAACAGGACTGGCTTCAAATTCAACCCAAATAAGTCACAATAATACCCAGCGCTCCCCCTCCTTTCCAGGGTGCAAGCTTCACTACAGTACAGAGCCGAGAAACAACATTAAAACTGACAGAGCAACTTATTCAACAAATGCTTTCATAGAACAAGATTGAGGCGTGCACTGACAGTGCAAATACCCACACAAGCAACGTTTCTCATAATAATAATAATAATAATAATAATAATAATAATAATAATAATAATAAATAAATGAACAGCATTTGGGCAGCGCGTAGATCAGAGCAGCGCAGAAGCGCATCGGTTCAGTGCGCAGCGCAACCCTTACCTTGAAATAAAAACGCTTTGTTTTTGTTTGTTTGTTTGTTTGTTTGTTTGTTTACGTGGTGGTGTGGTGCGCGCGAACGCAAACGATCCCGCGCAGCGCTGAGGGCTGGAGCCGTTATTTTTAAAAATGTTCGGTATTAATTCACCGGGATTTTTTAGTTTTTTTTTTTTTTTTTTTTTTTATATATATATATATATTATTATTTTTTTAGTTTTTCCAGGCGACAGAAAGCCGCGGAAATGTCCCCGGCCTCCCCCCGCTCTCTCGGTGTTATTTTCGCACACAGAACTAAGGACCCTCTTTCTTAAAATATTATTACACGAAACGACATGTTCCCAGCACAGCTAATCAAAGGTGTGTAGCTGTACCGGTTAACAAATTAAATCAAAAATGCTTCATATTTAAAGACTCGGCGGCGCCTCCTGCTCTCTCCCTCTCCTTCAAGAAAAAATACTGAGAGCGACCGACGCCAAACAAACCCGCCCCCTCTCTCTCTCGCCTGCCATTGGCTGCGGGGCCACTCTGAACCGAGGGGTCCTCCGGTGATTGGACGCGCTGGAGCTCTCCTAACCAATAGGGGATCAGCCGTGTGGCAGGTTGCCGTATAAACAGGCGCATTTTTATAGTCTGGTACTGTTCAGTGTGTAAATAATAATAATAATAATAATAATAATAATAATAATAATAATAATAATACATGTAGTGATATGTTAAAACGGGAGATTAATGTATTTATTATCTGAACAGTGTTTCTGTAGGTAAAAATGTAAACATACAAACAACTAAAACAGCATTTAAATCACTCAATCTTTTTATTTTCAACTGTCATTAAGAATTACAGAAAAATTGGGTAATGCTTTCTGTACAGAACTAGTTAATCAGAAACTAGATTTTTGGCGTTCCAGTTAGTTTACATTCCCCTTTATAGTTTCAGGCAGGGAAGACATTGCTTAAAATTACTCGCTTCATTGTATTCTAAATTCTTTTCAGAATGTACTAAACTAGAAGGGGGGATTATATTGTAGCATAAAACTGAACAGGATTGTCTGTGTGTCTGTCTGCAGCTTTACTGAAACTAAATTCTAGAAAAAATGTAGTAAACTAGTAGACACCAAGAAGGGATTATATTGTAGTGTCAAGCTGAACAGGATTGTGGGGCTTTGAGTGTCTGTGTGTGTGTGTGTGTGTGTCTGTCTGTCTGTCTGTCTATCTATGTCTAGTGTCTCTCTGTCTGTCTGTCAAGTCATATATCCATCTGAGACTCTTCCCACAGTGAGCATAGACATGGTTAGTCTCCAGTGTGGATTTGCTGGTGAAGTTCCAGGCTTTGTAAATGTCTGAAACTGTTCCCACAGTCAGCACAGACATATGGTTTCTCTTCTGTGTGAGTTCTCTGGTGAAGTTTCAGGCTTTGTAAATGTCTGAAACTCTTCCCACAGCCAGCACAGACATACGGTTTCTCTCCTGTGTGAGTTCTCTGGTGAACTTTCAGGCTTTGTAAATGTCTGAAACTCTTCCCACAGTCAGCACAGACATACGGTTTCTCTCCTGTGTGAGTTCTCTTGTGAACTTTCAGGTTTTGTAAATGCATGAAACTCTTCCCACACTCAGCACAAACATGCAGTTTCTCTCCTGTGTGGATTAGCAGGTGAAGTTCCAGGCTTTGTAAATGTCTGAAACTGTTCCCACAGTCAGCACAGACATATGGTTTCTCTTCTGTGTGAGTTCTGTGGTGAAGTTTCAGGCTTTGTAAATGTCTGAAACTCTTCCCACAGTCAGCACAGACATACGGTTTCTCTCCTGTGTGAGTTCTCTGGTGAACTTTCAGGTTTTGTAAATGCATGAAACTCTTCCCACACTCAGCACAAACATGCAGTTTCTCTCCTGTGTGGATTAGCAGGTGAAGCTTTAGATTTTGTAAATCTTTGAAACTTTTCCCACACTCAGAACAAATATGCAGTTTCTCTCCAGTGTGGATTCGCTGGTGAAGTTTCAGGTTTTGTAAATCTTTGAAACTCTTCCCACAGTCAACACAGAAATGCGGTTTCTCTCCACTGTGGGTTTGCTGGTGACGTTTCAGGTTTTGTAACTGATTGAAACTCTTCCCACACTCAGCACAAACATGTGGCTTCTCTCCAGTGTGGATTCGCTGGTGCATTTTCAGGTTTTGTAAATGACTGAAATTCTTCCCACAATCAGCACAGACATGCGGTTTCTCCCCTGAGTGGATTCGCTGGTGCATTTTCAGGTTTTGTAAATGACTGAAACTCTTCCCACAATCAGCACAGACATGCGGTTTCTCTCCAGTGTGGATTCGCTGGTGACGTTTCAGGTTTTGTAACAGACTGAAACTCTTCCCACACTCAGCACAGACATGTGGTTTCTCTCCAGTGTGGATTCGCTGGTGATGTTTCAGGTTTTGTGACTGTATTAAACTTTTTCCACATTCTGTACAGGACTGAGAGCCCTGGAAGCTGCTTGTTTTAAAATGGTTACCCTCCTCTTTAAAATGGACAAGGTCTAGTTCAGGAAGCTCCTCTTTAATGAGGACAGGCTCCATCTCTGAATCCTGCCTTTCACAAGGATAACCCAGCTGTACCTTCAGAACTCGCAGGTGTTGTTTCACGTTGCTGTGCAGTCTGAAATCTGCCCCGCATTCATGACAGTTATATGGAGCCTTTCCAGTGCCTGTTTGCTGCTGTCCGTTCAGGATTCCTGATTCCCTGAAAGTCCTGACACATCCAGCATAGCGATGCAGAGTCTTTCCAGGAGATGCTTCAAGGTTTCCTTCAGAGTTAAAACTCTTTCCACATCCAGGACAGGGGAGAGAGCCCTGCAAGCTGCTTAAAGGTTTATAATTGAGAGAAAACCTTTTAATATGGACTGATTCTAGTGCAGGACTCTCCTGTTTAATATGGACAGGTTCCATCATTGAATCTTCGCTTTCACAAGGATAATCCAGTTTTGTCTTCTGAATGAATTTCCTGAAAAGAAAAAAAAATCTGTTACAATCTCTTTCTTAGATTCTATGAGCTTGCGTTCCCAGCTCCAGACTCCATTCATTACCATGATCACAAACGCGCTGCACTGAGTGAGATGAAGGAGATTTTCTATAAACAACAAGGAGAGACGGACCAAAAAATCACAGAAACAAAGACAGTTCTAAACAGAGAAATATTCAAACATGTCTAAAAAGCTCCCACACATGTAACCACTCAAGCAGAAGATCCTCAGGAATACTGCTTAGAAAGATGATAGCATTTCTTTCACACAAGACAAAGGTTACTGTTGAAAAGCTTGAAAGATTTGAAAATTAAGTTTATTTTTAGTGTTATAAAAGATTTCCATGCAAACCCCACATTAGATTTGTTTAAACAGTTCTGCCTGTCAGCATCATGGGAAGCTGCTTGAAACTATAGAGAGATGCACTGAATCCAAGTTTTAAGGATTCGCCCGGACACCGGATCCATCTCAAAAGATTCGGCCAAAAATACCGAATGTACAAAAACTGTCAAGGAAACTGAAACTGTTGAATGAAAATCAGACTGGCAGCTACTAACAAGGGACACGCACAATCTATAGTTTTGAGCTTTTTAATTAACAGTATTTTTAATACCGAATGAAGCCTCCGGGCGTGCAGAGTCATAGTCCCGGTACCTCTAATTAAAAATCTCGTACAATGCAAGTCTGCAAGTTCTTCAAGTGGCTACAGAGAGACAGTCCGCTGCCACGCTTGTAGCCTACTTTAAATTACTTTACGGTTTCAGCTTGAGTGCCTTTAAAACAACACCGGCTGCAACTCCATTGTCGTTTTTTATACACAAAGAAGATTACATGATTTGAAAAACGATACAAACAATCCACTGCGTGGTTTGATGAAATGAATAGTTCACAATCAAATATGAAAGCTGAACATTAACTTCAACAAAGAACGACGACAACTTATTAATGAAAAAGAAATGTAACCTACTTCAATCGGAACATTAGCCTGCTATATTATAACAGAGCAAAACAACAACAACAACAACAACAACAATAATAATAATAATAATAATAATAATAATAATAATAATAATAATAATAATAATCTGGTTCTCTCTTGCCTTTTTCAATGAATATAATTTAATTAATCGAGAATAAAAACATACTAAGATAACAACTACCCAGCCTAAATTTAATTACTCGTTTTTCTGTTCTACCAGCAGCTCCTGTTGCACACACATCGCTGATATTTAGTGCATACCGTGGGTCAAACCAAGTCCTATGAATGCCTTTTAATGTTTTGTTTTTTAAAACCATTTATGTAAAACCATAACAAAACATGTACATAGGCTTTGTAACAAAAACGTATTACTTGTCCTGGGGTTGCCTTTAATTTTTTTTTTTTTTCCTTACTACTCTGTGTGTGTTTCTTTAAATATTTAATTTACAGTCCTCTTTTACACCGGTTTTCGTTGAATTAGTTTAAGGCCCATCCTTTTTAGCACCCCTAAGGGTGCTAATTTGAATTTCTTTCCAGCAGTCTTTGGACAGCTGGTGTAGTCCCATTAAAATAGGCCTTAAAATAGGACTACTCTGTGTGTGATGTAGAATCGGTGAATATAAACATCTAAAAGTAGTACGTGCAACACTCTTTCAAATAAACGTGTTCTGATTTTGAATGTGCGGTTCCTTGGGACGGTGTTATTGTTATTGCCTGCGCCCCGGCAATTCTTTATTTACAGATTAAGTCCTGCCGAATGGAAACATATACCTGAATAAGATTTCCGTTTGAAACTTACAGTTTCCTCTAGCCCCCACCCGACCCCATGCCGTGACGAGTGACCTGAATCTCCCTGCAAAATAAAACCCACGCTGATTTAAATGCACTGTGTGTAGAACGCATATCAAATAGCCCACGAATATAGTATATATATATATATATATATATATATATATATATATATATATATATATATATATATATATATATAGGACACAGGAGTTCCGAAACTTGCATTGAAACGTTACAATAACGTAAAATGTGATTTATTAAAGCATATTGTTCAACAACGTCTTGCACATGTGTAAAGTTACAAATATATATATTTCTGTGCACCGATTTTTTTTTATAACATGTGGTCAAAGCAACAAAGCTTATCTGCAGCACCGCTCTGGCAGTCTTGTTTCTTCCCAGGTAAACAGGCACCTTAAAGCAACAGCAACAGATCATTGATGTGGACTCCTCTGCAGCACATGGACACAGACTATTTCAACCCCTGGGTCTGGGAGCGCTGAGAACACTGAACCCAACTCCTCAGCCAATCCCCAGCTGCCAGCACTCTTGTGTCACCCCCTTTGTGTCCTGCAATGGGGAGACACCAGAGTCTTCATGTGAGTCATTAACAGCCACTCTCAGCAATGAGCTGCTGCTGTTGACATGCAAAGCGCTGTCTGTTCTGCTCTGGAAGAGCCATTAGCACTCTTCTGTAAGTACAAACCTACAGACAGTATTACCTGTGAGAGGACAGAGAAACCTTGCAGCGCTAATCAGTGGGATGGAAGGACTTTACAAGAATGGGTCTAGTTAGTTCGTGTGAAATCCAAACACTATACTAGAATTGGGATCTTGAGTCAGGTTTGCAAACTATAATCACTGTACATGTCCAGCGTGTTTCTTTTTTTTTTAAATAGTGTATAAATCATTTCAACTTCAGGTAGAAATCAAACAATATGAACAATGTCACTACACTGAGATATTGATCTAGACGAACCATGTATGATCATTCTCTCAATATGCTTGCCTGTTCTTTGATACAGACATAATGCATTGAAACAGACTGGGAAAATTGAAAAAAACATACATATAAATATTAAAACACATCTTTTTAAGCAAGTCGTTATAAGGTTTAACGGCTCTTAGTCGAATACTCTCTTACTTAAGTTACTGTATGCTTTATTTTGCTCTTACATGAACTGATTCTACTGTACTTTCATATCTGCACTTAAGATATTCTGTCTAAGAGATACAAATGGCAAAATCATAGACAAAGAAAAAAGAAATAACAAATATATTAAATGATTACTTTTCACAAGTTTTTACAAAGGAGGATACGGACAAAATGCCCCACATGTCATCCAGTTCCTATCCAGTTTTAAATAACTTTAGCATAACCGAGGCAGAAGTGTTAAAGGGACTGGGAGCTCTTAAAATAAACAAATCCCCTGGCCGGATGAGATCCTCCCAGTAGTACTCAAAGAAATGAAAGAAGTTATTTACAAACCGCTAACCAAGATCATGCAACAGTCTGTTGACACAGGGGTGGTACCGACAGACTGGAAAATTGCAAACATAATACCGATCCAAAAAAGGGAAACAAAACTGAACCAGGTAACTACAGACCAGTAAGCCTGACTTCTATTATATGCAAACTATTAACTTAAACGTTTCATGTTTCATGGTAACAATTCATTTCATGGGTTGAAAGTCATGGCACCTCATATCCACCAGGTGTCGCACTTCTTAACCATTTATAGGAAGAGAATTGTATACTGGCTTTCAAACAGACTTCTTAATTAACAGATAAGAATCAGCTCTGTTTGTTTAGACCAGACTGGCAGGTAATATGAACTAAAACCAATTTAAATCTTTTCGACCCTCTGTTAGTAATATCCAGTTCTTTGAAGTAGATCTCGAATGTTATGGGAGAAGGTAGGGGGAAGACAAACTTTAATTAACATCACAGCTTCTGCATCCTCATAGTTTGAGATTTGTATTCAGTTTCTCTCCTGTGTGAGTTCTCTGGTGAAGTTTCAGGCTTTGTAAACGTGTGAAACTCTTCCCACAGTCGGCACAGACATACGGTTTCTCTCCTGTGTGAGTTCTCTGGTGAAGTTTCAGGTTTTGTAAAAGTCTGAAACTTTTCCCACAGTCAGGACAGACATGAGGTTTCTCTCCAGTGTGGATTCGGTGGTGACGTTTAAGGTTTTGTAAATCTCTGAAACTCTTCCCACAGTCAGCACAGGCATATGGTTTCTCTGTTGTATGAGTTCTCTGGTGTAGTTTCAGGTTTTGTAAACGTGTGAAACTCTTCCCGCAGTCAGCACAGACATAAGGTTTCTCTCCAGTGTGAGTTCTCTGGTGATGTTGTAGGCTTTGTAAATGTCTGAAACTCTTCCCGCAGTCAGCACAGACATATGATTTCTCTCCTGTGTGAGTTCTCAGGTGAAGTTTCAGGCTTTGTAAACGTCTGAAACTCTTCCCACAGTCAGCACAGACATATGGTTTCTCTCCTGTGTGAGTTCTCTGGTGAAGTTTCAAGCTTTGTAAACGTGTGAAACTCTTCCCACAGTCAGCACATATATTCAGTTTCTCTCCTGTGTGAGTTCTCTGGTGAAGTTTCAAGCTTTGTAAACGTGTGAAACTGTTCCCACAGTCAGCACAGACATATGGTTTCTCTCCTGTGTGGATTCTCCGGTGAAGTTTCATGTTTTGTAAGCGTGTGAAACTCGTTCCACAGTCAGCACAGACATACGGTTTCTCTCCAGTGTGGATTCGCTGGTGAAGTTTCAGGTTTTGTAAACATGTGAAACTCTTCCCACATTCTGTACAGGACAGAGAGCCCTGCAAGCTGCTTAAAGGTTTGGAATTGAGAATAACCCTTTTAATATGGACTGATTCTACCACAAGACTCTCATGTTTAATACGGACAGGCTTCATCGTTGAATCTTCTCTTTCACAAGGATAATCCAGTTTTGTCTTCTGAACAAATTTCCTGAAAAGCAAAAAAAAATCTGTTACAATCTCTTTCTTAGATTCTATGAGCTTGCGTTCCCAGCTCCAGACTCCATTCATTACTTATTGGTGCTTGTAAGCACCCACAGAACTAACCAGGCAAGAGACGCAATAAACATGAATATAAAGTGTGGAAACTTCCACTCCCATGCAAACCCCACATTAGATCTGTTTAATCAGCATCATGGTCTCTACATGCAATGACAGAAATACAGATCACTCCACACCACTACTTTAATCTCAATTTCTATAACTTAGATCAGACTTGTGTTCAGTATTAAATAAACTGATACAACCAGAAACACACAATCAAAAACAGAGGTGTGAAACTGAATTAGGACTGAAGAGTAAAGGAATAAGAAACTCACTTCAGGGATTGTCAGCAGGATATCGGCAGCACGGCTCTGGCAGTCTGGTTTCTTCCCAGGTAAACAGGCACCTTGAAGCAACAGCAACAGATCATTGATGTGGACTCCTCTGCAGCACAAGAACACGGACTATTTCAACCCCTGGGTCTGGGAGCGCTGAGAACACTGAGCCCAACTCCTCAGCCAATCCCCAGCTGCTAGCACTCTTGTGTCACCCCCTTTGTGTTCCGCAATGGGTGTACAGGTGAGTCATTAACAGCCACTCTCAGCAATGATCTCCTGCTGTTGACATGCAAAGCGCTGTCTGTTCTGCTCTGGAAGAGCCATTAGCACTCTTCTGTAAGTACAAACCTACAGACAGTATTACCTGTGAGAGGACAGAGAAACCTTGCAGCGCTAATCAGTGGGATGGAAGGACTTTACAAGAAAGGGGCTAGTTTATGTGAAACACAAATACTATAGAAGAACTGGCATCCTGTATCAGAGTTGCAAACCATACAAACTCCACATGCCCAATGTGTATTTTAATAGTGTATAAATAGATAGATTTCCACTGCAGGTAGAAATCAAACAGTATAAATAATGTAACTAAACTGAGATATTAGTATAGACAAACCATGTATGATCCTTCTCTCAATATCCTTTCCTGTTCTTTGATAAAAATGTGATGCATTGGAACAGACTGTGAGTATTGGAAGACTTGTTTTATATATATATATATATATATATATATATATATATATATATATATATATATATATATATATATATATGTATGTGTGTATACACACATAATTTGTGTGTAAAAACACATCTTAAGCAAATGGTTTCTCTCCTGTGTGAGTTCTCTGGTGAAGTTTCAGGCTTTGCAAATGCTTTATTTTGCTCTTTCTTGAATTGATTCTACTGTACCTTCATATCTGCTCTTATCCCTATTATGATATCCTATAATGTGATACCCTATAATGTGATAACTTGTAACAATTGTAAGCCGCCATGGATAAGGTTTCTCTCCAGGGTGTCAGCTAATAAATAAATACAATTATTATTATTATTATTATTATTATTATTTATTATTATTATTATTATTATTATTATTATTATAGCAGGAACCAAAGAAACAGAACAGTGTTTAACAGGCCATCTGTAATTAATTACAGAACAGCTTCTAATTATTCTTCAAGCGAGCTGAACCCAGCAGTCGTGGAAGAGGGGGACGCTGCGAAATGCAGTCTTTATTTTTCTCATGTTACTGCGCAAGCGCCGCTGTGAAAAGGGCGGGGGGGGACTAGTATTGTGTCAGACAACAGCTTGGATTTTTTTCATGGGGAAAAAAAGTTTGGTTCTGGACATAGATTGTTAGCAGGAAACAAAATACGAGTGAATGAAACTAAAAATGGAATCGTGTGCAACGTGTTTAAGTGTAAATTTAAATATTGAGTTGTTTTTTTCGATGTTGGATACACACACTTTTTATGGAGCGTATGGAGAAATGCTACGTGGTAAAATCGACTTTGAATGTTTTTGCTATTAAAATAGATTACATTTCAGTGCTAACTTACAATCCTGCTTTATGCTTGCCATGGTTTATCTTTAAGTCCATCTATATGGTGCGTGCTTTGAATAATAAACCGAGGTCAAAATATGACTTCAAATATTAGAAGTAAAATATAAAAATATGAAACAATGGGTTTAAACGTGTAGAAAAATTAAATATAGATTTACAGCACTAGAAGAAATGGATTTTAATAAATGCCCAGGTAACAAAAGTATATTTGACCCAAAGTGCTTTACCAGTGTTAATGCAAACACTTGCACAGGCAAATGAGACAACTGTGTGATGTTAACGTTTCATGCTCAGTTTCTGTGTGGTGAAGACACTGTCGATACCCAGCCCTATGTAAACACTGCTGTGTGAAAGTTAGCTGACAGTTACTTTAATGCGCTCATTCCCGGCTTCAGTCTGCACGCATAGAGACAGACACAGACAGCAGCATGAGAAAGCAATGTGTGATTTGAGAATATTTTCAAGCACTGTAAAACTCTTAACCTGTGAAAGCGCGTTGATGGAGACGTCATTACGCAGCTTCTCCGAGCGCTTTTACGCGGTACTGTATGGAAGGCCAGCGGGTCAAAAAACGCATAAGGTACTACGCGTTCTGCATGAATGTAAATTAATTATGCATTTTCTACATGGGGGGCTGGTTATTTCACAGCAGTACCCACGTGTGGGGGGGGCTGGTTATTTCACAGCAGTACCCACGTGTGGGGGGGGCTGGTTATTTCACAGCAGTACCCACGTGTGGGGGGGGGCTGGTTATTTCACAGCAGTACCCACGTGTGGGGGGCTGTTTTCTTTTTTTTCCCATTTCAGATATGAAACACGGTTTAAAAAATTCAAGAATTAAACCCAGAACAAACTGCCCTTGGCGACCGTCGGATCTAAATGAAGAAGGCTGCCCCACACACACACTGCCCGACTGAAATCGCTGCAAGGGGCGGAGTATTTGTAGAGCCTGCATTGGAGTGGAGCGCAACCTCACCTTCAAATAATAACAAAATAAATTAAATGTTGAAACGAGATGTTCCCAGCACAGCTAATCAAAGGTGTGTAGCTGTACCGGTTAACAAATTAAATCAAAAATGCTTCATATTTAAAGACTCGGCGGCGCCTCCTGCTCTCTCCCTCTCCTTCAAGAAAAAATACTGAGAGCGACCGACGCCAAACAAACCCGCCCCCTCTCTCTCTCGCCTGCCATTGGCTGCGGGGCCACTCTGAACCGAGGGGTCCTCCGGTGATTGGACGCGCTGGAGCTCTCCTAACCAATAGGGGATCAGCTGTGTGGTATTTTAACGCATAATAAAGATAACAGGCGCATCTCTATACTCGGGTACCGTTTAGTATAATAACACTATGTAACACAATTTTTGCTCCTGGGTAGTAAGTGTTATTTCCTAATTGCTTATGCCTCAAAAGTATAGAAAATGGCTATTATTCAAATACAGTATAATCGTAAATCTCGAAAAACTACTCACTTCTAAATCTTTTGTAGTCATTTTTGTATTACTTTAGTATAAATACATGTTGATTTGGATTCATATGTTGTTTTTTTCTGACTTTATGTGAACGAAAATACACACATTTGCCCGTTTTCCCATTGGAAACAGTGATATTTTGAAATATCACTGTCCTGGTCACAAAAGCAAAGCTTGTGGGGAATAATAGCCATTTTCTATACTTTTGAGGCATAAGCAATTAGGAAATAACACTTACTACCCAGGAACAAAAAAAAAAAAAAAAAAAAAAATTGTTACATGGTGTAATAATAATAATAATAATAATAATAATAATAATAATAATAATAATAATATGCTGGAAAAACTAATGAAATCCAAGTGGCATTTAATTAATTAATTTATTTCCATTCCTCATCCCTCCCTTCTGCTGAAACAACAGCTAAAAAAAAAAAAAAAAAAAACGATTTCAGAGTTCTCTCAACACAGCAGGATTACTTTTTGATCCCTTTATTGGCGTAAGGATATTTAATAAAAAAAACAAAACCTTTATTGCCCTAAAAATATATTTCTGCTTTTCCTTTCGATTCCACGGTTTGACCTGTATTATAAATGCAATATGTCCCTTCAGGGTGCCCGTCGTAGTGCATATTTACGAAGATGTAATATTTATCAATAATATCTCAATATCCTAGGCCACCCCTGACTATGTTGGCAATATACAAACAAATTAGTAAATATGAATGTATTTTAATATACAGGACGACACATCCATTATGTGATTCATATTTAAATAGGGTTTTAGTCCTTCACAAATTTCATAATTCTTATGAAATTATATTTAAAATCCAATTATTCGATTTTTGAAATATATCAAAAGAACTGTGAACAAAACAAAAAATCAGAAATATCAAGGAGTCATATTTTTTTTTTTTTAAATCAAAAATACTTTATATTTAAAAGAAAATAATGTTAATACAATTGTATAAACACTATACAGAAGCAAGCAAAGCCGCGCAGGTCACAGCATGCCCTAATGTATACGTTTGCATCATAAGACAGAGGTCCGTGGAGTCAAATCAAAGAATTGACTGACGATTCAATCAAAAACATTACAATACTGTGAATATATTAGCATTTCCATTTCTTATACTCTCTTCCAATCAGTTTGGATCCACCCTGCTATCACACGCCTTCAACACACCTCCTGGTAAAGGGGGAAACTTGCCCACATCTATAACATTCTGTAATGTGTCACATTTAAGCATTTTACAGACTATCTTAACATAATCTGTTAGAGACTGTTTCAAACTAGTCTGTTTGTGGTGTTCTGTTTTCACACTGTGTCTCCACTTCTCCACACATCTTGATTAGAGACCTCCTAACTTTGGCTGTCTGCCCAGACGCCAAGATACGAGAGACTGCAAATGTCTTGCTGAGCTACTTACATGTGCTTTAAGCTGTATCAAAATATGAAAATAAAACTTTAACATAGAAGTAAATAAACTTATAATCAAATACATAATTAATACTTTATGCAGAATAAGACCGAAACAAAAAAAAACAAAGTTGGAATGCAGCTGTCTTTGTAACATGTAGAGCTGCAGGATGTAACGGTGAGGAGTCTTCTTCAGGATGAAGATAGGTACAATGCTTGAATGGGTCCCCATTGCAAGTGAAGGCTCGATGGTTACTTCATGGCGAGATGAGTCTGAATCCAAGAGAACCAGTTCACGCATGTTCTGATTTAAATACAGCGCCCAAAGAGGAGTTCACTTTGGTGACCCAATCACTTCCGGGTAAAACAGGAAGCTAATCCCTGACCGAAATCAGTCCTTTCATTGGCTTACAGAGTTTGAATGACGCTTCCTTTCACACAAGCAATGTGCATCATTAACACAGGTAGCGACCCTCCTCCACGGAGAGAGATAGTTATATTGATCATAGAAGGACAAAAATGTCAGTTTCATTCCCCTAACTAAATTACCGTTACAAGCACGTTAAATATGTTACACAATAATGAAAGGAAAATAATTAAGAATTAATAATTAAGAATTATTTTCAATGTTAAACTTCAGTGTGGATTCGCTGGTGAAATTTCAGGTTTTGCAAACGTGTGAAACTCTTCCCACAGTCGGCACAGACATGCGGTTTCTCTCCAGTGTGGATTCTCTGGTGAAGTTTCAGGTTTTGCAAACGTGTGAAACTCTTCCCACACACAGCACAAACATTCGGTTTCTCTCCAGTGTGAATTCTCTGGTGTCTTTTCAATGTGCTTGACCAGCTGAAACTCTTTCCACAGTCAGAACAGACATATCGTTTCTCTCCAGTGTGGATTCGCTGATGAAGTTTCAGGCTTTGTAAATCTCTGAAACTCTTCTCACACTCAGAGCAGGCATATGGTTTCTCTCCAGTGTGGATTCGCTGGTGAAGTTGCAGGTTTTGTAACTGACTGAAACTGTTCCCACAGTCGCCACAGATATGTAGTTTCTCTCCAGTGTGGGTTCGCTGGTGACGTTTCAGGCTTTGGGACTGTGTGAAACTCTTCCCACACTCAGAGCAGGCATATGGTTTCTCTCCAGTGTGGATTCGCTGGTGTATTTGAAAGTCCCTTGACTCTCTGAAATTCTTCCCACAGTCAGCACAGTGATGTGGTTTCTCTCCAGTGTGGATTCGCTGGTGTCTTTTCAAAGTGCCCGACTGACTGAAACTCTTCCCACAGTCAGCACAGGTAAGAGAGCCCTGCAAGCTACTTAAGGGGTTATAATTAACAATAACCCTTTTAATATGGACTGATTCTAGTTCAGGACTCTCCTCTTTAATATGGACTGATTCTAGTTCAGGACTCTCACGTTTAATATAGACTGATTCTAGTACAGGACTCTCCTGTTTAATATGGACAGGCTCCATCATTGAATCTTCTTTCACAAGGATAATCCAGTTTTGTCTTTTGAAAAAAATCCTAAAAAAAAAAAAAAAAAAACACAATACAATCTGTTACAATCCCTTTATTAAAATTCTAACAACGTGTCTCGCCAGCACCTTGGTAAACGCTCACACAGATTGATTGATCACCTGTTTGCATCTCGTTACTGAGCGACTAACTGGACTGTGCCTGTGGAAAAACTGACACTGACAGCACCAGACGGGGTGACAGAGGAACAGAATTCTCTCAGCTGGGTCACCTTGACAACCAGGAAGCTCTGCCTGAAACTGACACCAATGACACAAATAAAATGTTTATTTTATTGTACATGACATGTGTTGGCCTGAAATGAATGACAATGATTAGGGTTATGTAACTGGATGATGTAATATTAAATGGATGGTTTGGGTATGTACTCGGATTTGTATATATTGAAGGTGTGGTTGGTTTGGGTTATGTTATGGAATGGATATATTACAGGTGGATGGGGGTTATGTACTGGATTATGTATATATTTGAAGGTGCTGGTTGGTTTGGGTTATGTACTGGATTATGTATATATTTGAAGGTGCTGGTTGGTTTGGGTTATGTACTGGATTATGTATATATTTGAAGGTGCTGGTTGGTTTGGGTTATGTACTGGATTATGTATATATTTGAAGGTGCTGGTTGGTTTGGGTTATGTACTGGATTATGTATATATTTGAAGGTGCTGGTTGGTTTGGGTTATGTACTGGATTATGTATATATTTGAAGGTGCTGGTTATGTACTGGATTATGTATATATTTGAAGGTGCTGGTTGGTTTGGGTTATGTACTGGATTATGTATATATTTGAAGGTGCTGGTTGGTTTGGGTTATGTACTGGATTATGTATATATTTGAAGGTGCTGGTTGGTTTGGGTTATGTACTGGATTATGTATATATTTGAAGGTGCTGGTTGGTTTGGGTTATGTACTGGATTATGTATATATTTGAAGGTGCTGGTTGGTTTGGGTTATGTACTGGATTATGTATATATTTGAAGGTGCTGGTTGGTTTGGGTTATGTACTGGATTATGTATATATTTGAAGGTGCTGGTTGGTTTGGGTTATGTACTGGATTATGTATATATTTGAAGGTGCTGGTTGGTTTGGGTTATGTACTGGATTATGTATATATTTGAAGGTGCTGGTTGGTTTGGGTTATGTACTGGATTATGTATATATTTGAAGGTGCTGGTTGGTTTGGGTTATGTACTGGATTATGTATATATTTGAAGGTGCTGGTTGGTTTGGGTTATGTACTGGATTATGTATATATTTGAAGGTGCTGGTTGGTTTGGGTTATGTACTGGATTATGTATATATTTGAAGGTGCTGGTTGGTTTGGGTTATGTACTGGATTATGTATATATTTGAAGGTGCTGGTTGGTTTGGGTTATGTACTGGATTATGTATATATTTGAAGGTGCTGGTTGGTTTGGGTTATGTACTGGATTATGTATATATTTGAAGGTGCTGGTTGGTTTGGGTTATGTACTGGATTATGTATATATTTGAAGGTGCTGGTTGGTTTGGGTTATGTACTGGATTATGTATATATTTGAAGGTGCTGGTTGGTTTGGGTTATGTACTGGATTATGTATATATTTGAAGGTGCTGGTTGGTTTGGGTTATGTACTGGATTATGTATATATTTGAAGGTGCTGGTTGGTTTGGGTTATGTACTGGATTATGTATATATTTGAAGGTGCTGGTTGGTTTGGGTTATGTACTGGATTATGTATATATTTGAAGGTGCTGGTTGGTTTGGGTTATGTACTGGATTATGTATATATTTGAAGGTGCTGGTTGGTTTGGGTTATGTACTGGATTATGTATATATTTGAAGGTGCTGGTTGGTTTGGGTTATGTACTGGATTATGTATATATTTGAAGGTGCTGGTTGGTTTGGGTTATGTACTGGATTATGTATATATTTGAAGGTGCTGGTTGGTTTGGGTTATGTACTGGATTATGTATATATTTGAAGGTGCTGGTTGGTTAGGGTTATGTACTGGTTATGTATATATTTGAAGGTGCTGGTTGGTTTGGGTTATGTACTGGATTATGTATATATTTGAAGGTGCTGGTTGGTTTGGGTTATGTACTGGATTATGTATATATTTGAAGGTGCTGGTTGGTTTGGGTTATGTACTGGATTATGTATATATTTGAAGGTGCTGGTTGGTTTGGGTTATGTACTGGATTATGTATATATTTGAAGGTGCTGGTTGGTTTGGGTTATGTACTGGATTATGTATATATTTGAAGGTGCTGGTTGGTTTGGGTTATGTACTGGATTATGTATATATTTGAAGGTGCTGGTTGGTTTGGGTTATGTACTGGATTATGTATATATTTGAAGGTGCTGGTTGGTTTGGGTTATGTACTGGATTATGTATATATTTGAAGGTGCTGGTTGGTTTGGGTTATGTACTGGATTATGTATATATTTGAAGGTGCTGGTTGGTTTGGGTTATGTACTGGATTATGTATATATTTGAAGGTGCTGGTTGGTTTGGGTTATGTACTGGATTATGTATATATTTGAAGGTGCTGGTTGCTTAGGGTTATGTACTGGATTATGTATATATTTGAAGGTGCTGGTTGGTTTGGGTTATGTACTGGATTATGTATATATTTGAAGGTGCTGGTTGGTTTGGGTTATGTATTGGATTATGTATATACCTGAAGGTGCGGGTTGGTTTGGGTTATGTACTGGATTATGTATATATTTGAAGGTGCTGGTTGGTTTGGGTTATGTACTGGATTATGTATATATTTGAAGGTGCTGGTTGGTTTGGGTTATGTACTGGATTATGTATATATTTGAAGGTGCTGGTTGGTTTGTGTTATGTACTGGATTATGTATATATTTGAAGGTGCTGGTTGGTTTGGGTTATGTACTGGATTATGTATATATTTGAAGGTGCTGGTTGGTTTGGGTTATGTACTGGATTATGTATATATTTGAAGGTGCTGGTTGGTTTGGGTTATGTACTGGATTATGTATATATTTGAAGGTGCTGGTTGGTTTGGGTTATGTACTGGATTATGTATATATTTGAAGGTGCTGGTTGGTTTGGGTTATGTACTGGATTATGTATATATTTGAAGGTGCTGGTTGGTTTGGGTTATGTACATATTTGGAGGTAAACAAACCAAAAATTCCAGTAAAAACAGGGCTTGCTTCAATTCAACCGAAATAATACACAGCGCTCACCCTCCATTCCAGACTGCGGTCAAGCGATCAACCAGTTTCGAAATGCCGGTCAAACTTATCAGACGCTTATCTCGCAATCGCTTAACGTGTACAGACAGCCTCCCCGCTTCAAGCAGTGAAATTCTTCACTCCGACACATCTAGAATACAACGAGCGACGAAATACAATTTCATGCATTTTCAAAAAGCACAAAAAAAGGTAATACTTAATAAGCATGAAAAAAAATCTCACCAATAGCTTATTGCAACGCAGTCAGACGACGATTCAATGTTGTTTCAAGTATTGAGAAGAGGCATTGTTTTGCTGCTTACTGTGAAACTGTATTGGACCAAAAACGTGTGCAGCAGCGTATGTGTGTGATCATGTATGCATTATTGTTTTTATTTTGTTTATGTAGCAGTTATGAGGGCTGGAGCGGTTACTTGTTTTAAAACGTGTTTTAATGTCCGGTGTTAATTAATTAATTGTTGTTTTGTTTTTGGTTTTGCAGCGGAAATGCCCCCCCCTCTCTCGGTGTCTCTGTGTGGGATCAAATTATTACTTTTGAACCCTCTTTTTTAAACTATTTTTACGCTGAAGCAAACTGCTTTCACCATAACTAATACGATGTAAGCCAACAAACGGCATGGAATAAATTTAAAGACTTACTCGTTAATTCAGCCACGCCGGCCTCCTCTCTCTCTCCCCTTCCGGTAAAAATACAGTGAGGGACCGAGGCGACAACAAACCCGCCCCTCCTCGCCTGCCATTGGCTGCGGGGTCACGGGGTCCTTCGTTGATTGGACGCGCTGGAGCTCGCCTAACCAATAGGGGATCAGCTCTGTGGCAGTTTGCCGTATAGAGAAGAGAACAGGCGCATTTTTATACTTGAGTACCGTTCAGTGTGTAAATAATAATAATAATAATAATAATAATAATAATAATAATAAATGTAGTGAAATATGAAAACAGGAGATTAATTCATGTATTTAAAGTTAACACACAGATAGTTTTATTAATTATGTTAAAAAATATTGATAAAACTTACCAGCTGATCAGTCAGTTAATAAAATGACAAGGAAATGTTGGTTAATTTATAGAATTTGCATGCTATGTGTTCGACAGGTGTTCCTAATGTTTTGGCCAGCTCTTTTGCACAGTGCTGTATTGTGTGTATTTGCATGCTGTGTGTGTATGGCAGGTGTTCCTAATGTTTTGGCCAGCTCTTTTGCACAGTGCTGTATTGTGTGTGTTTGCAGGTGTGTCAGGTGTTCCTAATGTTTTGGCCAGCTCTTTTGCACAGTGCTGTATTGTGTGTGTTTGCATGCTGTGTGTATGGCAGGTGTTCCTAATGTTTTGGCCAGCTCTTTTGCACAGTGCTGTGTGTGTGCATGCTGTGTGTATGGCAGGTGTTCCTAATGTTTTGGCCAGCTCTTTTGCACAGTGCTGTATTGTGTGTATTTGCATGCTGTGTGTATGGCAGGTGTTCCTAATGTTTTGGCCAGCTCTTTTGCACAGTGCTGTATTGTGTGTGTTTGCATGCTGTGTGTATGGCAGGTGTTCCTAATGTTTTGGCCAGCTCTTTTGCACAGTGCTGTATTGTGTGTATTTGCATGCTGTGTGTTCGACAGGTGTTCCTAATGTTTTGGCCAGCTCTTTTGCCAGCTCTTTTGCACAGTGCTTATTGTGTGTGTTTGCATGCTGTGTGTTGGCAGGTGTTCCTAATGTTTTGGCCAGCTCTTTTGCACAGTGCTGTATTGTGTGTGTTTGCATGCTGTGTGTGTATGGCAGGTGTTCCTAATGTTTTGGCCAGCTCTTTTGCACAGTGCTGTATTGTGTGTGTTTGCATGCTGTGTGTATGGCAGGTGTTCCTAATGTTTTGGCCAGCTCTTTTGCACAGTGCTGTATTGTGTGTGTTTGCATGCTGTGTGTATGGCAGGTGTTCCTAATGTTTTGGCCAGCTCTTTTGCACAGTGCTGTATTGTGTGTGTTTGCATGCTGTGTGTGTATGGCAGGTGTTCCTAATGTTTTGGCCAGCTCTTTTGCACAGTGCTGTATTGTGTGTGTTTGCATGCTGTGTGTGTATGGCAGGTGTTCCTAATGTTTTGGCCAGCTCTTTTGCACAGTGCTGTATTGTGTGTATTTGCATGCTGTGTGTATGGCAGGTGTTCCTAATGTTTTGGCCAGCTCTTTTGCACAGTGCTGTATTGTGTGTGTTTGCATGCTGTGTGTATGGCAGGTGTTCCTAATGTTTTGGCCAGCTCTTTTGCACAGTGCTGTATTGTGTGTGTTTGCATGCTGTGTGTATGGCAGGTGTTCCTAATGTTTTGGCCAGCTCTTTTGCACAGTGCTGTATTGTGTGTGTTTGCATGCTGTGTGTATGGCAGGTGTTCCTAATGTTTTGGCCAGCTCTTTTGCACAGTGCTGTATTGTGTGTGTTTGCATGCTGTGTGTATGGCAGGTGTTCCTAATGTTTTGGCCAGCTCTTTTGCACAGTGCTGTATTGTGTGTGTTTGCATGCTGTGTGTATGGCAGGTGTTCCTAATGTTTTGGCCAGCTCTTTTGCACAGTGCTGTATTGTGTGTGTTTGCATGCTGTGTGTATGGCAGGTGTTCCTAATGTTTTGGCCAGCTCTTTTGCACAGTGCTGTATTGTGTGTGTTTGCATGCTGTGTGTATGGCAGGTGTTCCTAATGTTTTGGCCAGCTCTTTTGCACAGTGCTGTATTGTGTGTGTTTGCATGCTGTGTGTGTATGGCAGGTGTTCCTAATGTTTTGGCCAGCTCTTTTGCACAGTGCTGTATTGTGTGTGTTTGCATGCTGTGTGTATGGCAGGTGTTCCTAATGTTTTGGCCAGCTCTTTTGCACAGTGCTGTATTGTGTGTGTTTGCATGCTGTGTGGATGGCAGGTGTTCCTAATGTTTTGGCCAGCTCTTTTGCACAGTGCTGTATTGTGTGTATGCTGTGTGTATGGCAGGTGTACCTGTCTCTTTACACTACATGTTAACACTCCAGCCTGTCAGGTTTCTGGATTCAGGTCAACATGGAATTAATTGCTTTGTTATGCTGTAAGGATGAGACCAGACCATGTTTCAAATCTTAACAAGGTTTACCATTTACTAGTTCCAAACACCCACATTTCATTCTACACTGAACGCTACTGTTTAGATGCTTTCCTGTTCTTTGATACAGATGTGATGCATTGATATCCACTGCAGCATCTCCTTATCTTTCATATTCTGGGTTTATGTGTCACTGCAAGTTAAATCCAACATTTAAAAACTCAAGCATAATGTTACAATAGAGCTAAAGAATATATATATATATATATATATATATATATATATATATATATATATATATATATATATATATATATATAATACAACAAGGCTAATGTTTTGTAATGTGTGTCCCACAAAAAATACACTGGCAGAGTCTTCTAGTCTTCTTCAAACCCATTCTGAAATAAATTCAATGTCACGAAGATACGGTTTAATCAGATTATTTCGCTCAATCTTGAAATTCATATGAACACAATTAACACACAGATTAGTAATCATGCTAATAGAAACCACTTTTACTTTTTAAAACAGCTTCTTATTTTCATTTCAGTACAGTTTATTATGTTAGGGAGAGTTAAAAGGATACTAGTTAGAAAGCAACAGGCTGTGTTTTAAAACCAATTCAAAGAGACATTTTAAAAGAGAAATCAATCATATTATTGCTATAAAATGTATAATCCGTGGCTGGCAATGGAACGTAAAACAAACAATGTGATTGGTCGAGCAAGGTTCCAGCTGCCCGTTGATTGGATGGATGCGGACGGTTGTCACATATTGGGAAACAGAATTTACAGCACGGCCAGCCATCCTGCTTACAGTTACATTACTCACCTCCTATTGGTTAGGAGAGCCCAAGTGCGTCCAATCACCGGGGAGTCGTTCGTTCAAAGTGACCACTCAGCCAATAGCAGGCGAGAGAGGGGGCGGGTTGGTTTTCGCTTCGCTCCCGCTCGAGTATTTTCACCTGAGAGAGAGAGAGGAGGCTGGAGCCGCTGAATCTGCCAGTGAGTTTTTACACCTAAATTAATTATATTCCACGTCTTAGCCGGTACATATACTCACGTTTTATTGGTTGCTCTGAAAACAATTTGTTCCGTGTAATAATATTTTAAGAAAGCGGGTCTTTATTTTTTTTTCTGTGGTCGGAAATAATAATTGTATCATACAGGCCCGGTCCACCAGAAAAAAAAAAAATAAAAAAAAAAACACAAAACAAACGAAAAAAAAAAAAACAATTCTGGTTAATTAATACCGAATATTTAAAAAAAAAAAAAAAAAAAAAAAAACGGCTCACAGCACTCAGCGCCGCGCGGGACCGTTTGCCTTCGCGCGCACCACACCACCACGTAAACAAACAAACAAACAAACAAACAAACAAACAAGCAAACAAAGCAAGCTGCCTGTGTGTTCATGACTCGCCTCCATCCTGCTCCGTGAGAGCACTTACACTAGTCTCTATTTGAAGCAAGTCCTGTTTTAACTCAATATGTATCCCAGCTACAATACGAAGGCCATCTGATTTGATTCAAATTTTTTTTTTTTTTTAGTTATTTAGTACGCGTTTCAAATATTTAGTACACGTTCTCATTTGACTTTAGTATGTGTTGTAATTATAATACTACTCGTACCTATTGGGTCAGTCGGATCGCTGAAAATGAAATGAGAACCAGTGGATTTAAAGAAACTAGTACGTGTAATAAACTGTTAAAAGTCGCTTTACATGTGGCATTCCCCTCCAATCAGTGGCGGTCTGTGGACTTGGCATTGGGTAAAGCCTAGTGAAGGATAGATAGACTGAGACCGGACCCTCTGAGACGAGCATCAGCCAGCTGCTTTCATCCACAGGTAACCCCACTGGAAGGAATATCTAATTTAAATGCATTGTTAATAGCGTTTTAATTAAGTTATACAAAATCACGTTATTTACAATTAAGGGGAAACGTACATAATGTTTTAATAATAATAATATTAATATTATTTTATGTAGCGCCTTTAAAGCAACATCTCAAAGCGCTTTACAAACAAACAAAACAGAAAATTGTCATAAAAAAGCCTTTCTGTAAAAGCAGGTCTTTAAGCTGCATTCAAAAGCATTGAGAGAGGCAGAATACCTGATCTCTTTAGGGAGCATTTGGGAGACACAGTGTCAACATTACTGTTTGAAGGATCGCTCATCTCCAGTACCATTATTCAGAGAAAGTTGATTCCTAACTAAATATACTACGTTGTTTCCCTTGTCTGGTGAAATAAAAAAAAATAATATAGATATAAAATTAAATTCTACATACTGAAATGTATTATTTTTCTCAATAACAGTCAGCGAAATTCAGCGCTTACCCGGCTGTGGAAGGGTGGTGGGTAATTCACTGAACCAGGAGACAGGCAGGTGTACTTGAAAGCACCACACAGGTGCGCAGTTTTATTTTCAAATGTGTTTTGTTTCTTTTGCAATGTGGTCCCAAATAGACAGTTGAGCTCTATGTTGACCCGCTGAAACCAGTTTTTTTTTTTTTTTTAGTGGTGCAATCAGGAACTTTAACAATTGAACACACTATAAAAAGCAAAGTAGTCCTGAGTAACACTGCGTGTGTTTGGACTGACACAGAAAGAGGAAAGCAAAGAAAGAAAAGTAAAAGAGAAGAATGGCTGGGATGAGTGAGGGGGAATTTTCTCTGGCGCACTCCATCGCTAAATTCCTGGAGTTCACATTTAAGGGATGCCACAGTGATAAATAATCTGCTTTATTTATGTATTTGTTTCAGATTGAGTAATTTAGTTTGATCTGTAACTATTCACAAAACAATTTCCAACATCCTTAAATTTACAGTTTGGAGGTACTGTGGAGCTACATCTACGGTATTAGAAAAAATAACATAGTACCCTTAACTTAATGGCAGACAATTTATTCCTTAGGCTAGGTGGAAATCGATCATTTACAAGGGGCTAAACTACAGCACCCAAACTCAATGACTCGGACGGGAGACGGCGTGGCATCCGAGGATTGGAGGAGATTAACCATTCAGCAGAATTAGACAACAAACAAGTGAGTCCAGACATGAAGTCACTGTTTCAGTATCACATTAGTGTCTGAGCAGGTTGCTGTGTTTTAAGTAGTTGAATATGACAGCAACCAACTTGGCGCCAGCAATTAGATTTGGCCGAAGAGTCATTGGCTCCATAGAGTAAATAACTCTGATTTTGAATTTTGTTTGAAATAAATTCTAAAGAATAAACAAGAAATAAAAGCAAAACAGGTTGTGAAGCTTATTTGACCAAAGGTGCTTTACCAGTGTTTTTGCAAACACTTGCACAAGGAAACGAGACAATTGTGTAATTTTTATGTCCTACAAGCATCAGATGCATTTAACCCTATTAATGTTTTCTGCCCAAACAACCATCCCTTGTACAAGACACAGTGTTGTAAACAACTTGTATTCATTCAACCCAAATAAGTCACATTAATACCCAGCGCTCCCCATCCTTTCCAGGGTGCAAGCTTCACTACAGTACAGAGCCGAGAAATAACATTAAAACTAACAGAGCAACTTATTCAACAAATGCTTTCATAGAACAAGATTGAGGAGTGCACTGACAGTGCAAATACCCATACAAGCAACGTTTCTCATAATAATAATAATAATAATAATAATAATAATAAATAAATGAATAGTATTTTGACAGCGCGTAGATCAGAGCAGCGCAGAAGCGCATCGGTTCAGTGTGCAGCACTGTGGAGTCTGCAGTGGAGTGGAGCGCAACCCTTACCTTGGAATAAAAAGGCTTGTTTTGCTTTGTTTATTTGGTAGCGGTGCGTGCGAACGCAAATGGTGCCGTTGAAATGTTTGGTAATAATTGACCATAATTTTTTTAAGTTTTGTTTTTTAGTTTTTCCAGGGCGGCCTCCCCTCTCTCTCAGTGGGATTGTGTGTGATCGGTTATTATTTTCGACCACGGAAATAAGGACCGTTTCTTAAAACATTATTATGAACCAAACTGTTTTCAGTACAACTATTCAAATGCAAGTCCCTGCACCGGTTAACAAATGGACTCAAATTAATTTATATTTAGAAACTTACTCGTTAATTCTGCCACTCCAACCTCCTCTCTCTCCCCTGCCGGTAAAAATATCACGAGGGCCCAGAGCAAAAACAAACCCGCCCCCTCTCTCGCCTCATGCATACAGGTTTAGAGATCTGAAATCAATCATAACTATTTACTTTAACACTCAAAACAGACAAAAAGAAACTCAGCACATAAAGATTATGTTTATTAAGATTCACAAAAGTAAGAAGAATATAGAAGTTAGAAATCATGGTGCCAGAATTATAAGCATAGCAGGAATAAAACATTGAAACACATATTTTCATAAGAACGCTGTCTTCTGTATATCTTCTGTATATTCGCGCACATCACGCACAGTGACGGGGTTATGCAGGGTCTGTTGTGTTGGTTGGAATAAAGAGGCATTTCTGTTTCAACAAGTTCAGTTGGGAAGCAGTTTCAATTGTATTCAGTATTAAGTTATAATCTGGAGTTAGGTCAAATCTTGCAGATAAACTCAGTCAATGTTTAAATGGTTCCAGCACACACAGTTGTTATTTTCAAATGCACACAATAGCATCGGGTCAGTTAAAGTCTTGTTTCAGGTGTTCAAAGTAGAATTGTTTGTATTTTTAATCTCACAAAGTGTTACGCTGTCTTAAATGTTTTTACTTCTGGTTTGCATGTGGATTTTTCCACACACTCACAGTATTTTACTTTAATCTTAAAGTCTATGAACCGTAAGACTTATTCTGGAGATGTGGTCCTTGTTGAAAAATGAAGTTGGAATGCAGTTGATCTTCTTTGTAACATGTAGAGCTGCAGGATGTAACGGTGAGGAGTCTTCTTCTGGATGAAGATGCGTACAGTGCTTGAATGGGTCCCCATTGCAAGCGAAGGCTCGATAGTTACTTCATGGTGAGATGGGTCAGAATCCAAGAGAACGCAGCTATCGACCCTCCTCCATGGAGAAAGGTTTACTTTGGTGATCTAGAGGGAGACAACAGGATTCGAAACATTTACAGAACAAAACTTCATTTTGTGCCAGCTAGTTAAATTGATCATAGAAGGATACAAATTTCAGTTTCATTCTCCGAACTAAATTACTTTTACAAGCATGTTATACAATAATTAAACGAGTCCGCAAGATTTGTTGTTAAAATGATTTAAAACCAATGTCAGTTTTTACTTATTTGTTACGTTTCAATCTGACAGTTTCAAAATCTAAAACCCTGAGATTGTTAAACAAGTTAATATCGCACCCTCGTAAAGGTTTGCTTTTCATTTACTTTTAGAATAAAATTAGGAATTTCTATTCACTTAAACGTTCCATGTTTCAGGATAACAATTCATTTCATGGGTTGAAAGTCATGGCACCTCGTATCCACCAGGTGTCGCACTTCTCAACCCTTTATAGGAAGAAAATTGTATACTGGCTTTCAGACAGACATTCTTAATTAACAGATAAGAATCAGCTCTGTTTGTTTAGACTAGACTGGCAGGTAATCTGAAATAAAACTAATTTAAGTGTTTACAGCCCTGTTACTAATATCCAGTCCTTGACACACACATCCACAATGCTTAGAATTCACATCCTAGCCCTTCATTTAGTGTATTATGCCTGTATTTAATGTATTTGCATTGTTTTTTTACTGTTTGTATTTAATGTATTATGCCCTGTACTTTACTGTATTTAATGTGTGTTATGCATTATTCCTCACTATCTTGTAAAGCGCTTTGTGGTGGTGGTCCACTATGAAAGGCACAATATAAAAAAGACTGAATGATAAAGTAGATCTTGAATGTTATGGGAGAAGGTTGGGGGCAGACAAAGTTAACTAACGTCAGATCACCTTAAGTCTCACAGTTTAAGATTCGAAATGTCATTTTACAAAGTACATTCAATTACAACTATGAATTTCTCCCACACCGTATACGTTGAATATAGACTTCTCATGGGTTGGAGGAACTTGGATTCACTGCTGTGTGGCATCGCTGGTGCCTTTTCAAGCAGTACATCCATTGGAAACTTTTCCCACAGTCATTACAGTGATGTGGCTTCTCTCCTGTGTGAATTAAGAGGTGGGTTTTAAGATTTCCTAAGCGATTAAAACTCTTTTCACAACTAGTACATGGATGCGGCTTCTCTCCTGTATGATTTCTCTGGTGCATTTTCAGGTTTTGTAACTGCCTGAAACTCTTCCCACAGTCAGCACAGACATATGGTTTCTCTCCAGTGTGGATGCGCTGGTGAAGTTTCAGGTTTTGTAACTGCCTGAAACTCTTCCCACAGTCAGCACAGACATATGGTTTCTCTCCAGTGTGGATTCGCTGGTGCATTTTCAAGTTGCCCGACTGTCTGAAACTCTTCCCACAGTCATTGCAGCGATGTGGATTCTCTCCTGTGTGAATTAAAAGGTGGTTTTTAAGATTTGCTAACTGATTAAAACGTTTCCCACATGTACTACAAGGGTGCAGTTTCTCCTCTTTGTGATTTCTCTGGTGAAGTTTCAGGTTTTGTAACTGACCGAAACTCTTGCCACAGTCAGCACAGACATTCTGTTTCTCTCCAGTGTGAATTTGCTGGTGTTTTTTCAAATAGCCGGACTGATTGAAGCTCTTCCCACAGTCAGCACAGACATACGGTTTCTCTCCTGTGTGGATTTGCTGGTGTCTTTTCAACGTGCCTGACTGATTGAAACTCTTTCCACAGTCAGCACAGTCATATAGTTTCTCTCCAGTGTGGATTTGCTCATGAAGTTTCAGGCTTTGTGACTGTGTGAAACTCTTCCCACAGTCAGCACAGACATGTAATTGCTCTCCAGTGTGGATTCTCTGGTGACGTTTCAGGCTTTGCGACTGTGTGAAACTCTTCCCACAGTCAGCACAGGTATATGGTTTCTCTCCAGTGTGGATTCGCTGGTGTATTTTCAAGTCCCTTGACTGTCTGAAACTCTTCCCACAGAAGCTCTAGTGGACTCTCTGTTTAATATGGACTGATTCTAGTACAGGACTCTCCTGTTTAATATGGACAGATTCTAGTGATGTGGTTTCTCTCCAGTGTGGATTTCTAGTACAGGTGTCTTTTCAAGTTGACTGATTGACTGAAACTCTTCCCACAGTTAGCACAGTACAGGACTCTCCTGTTTAATATGGACTGATTCCTCTCCTCTTTAATATGGACTGATTCCAGTATAGGACTCTCCTCTTTAATATGGACTGATTCTAGTACAGGACTCTCCTCTTTAATATGGACTGATTCTATTACAGGACTCTCCTCTTTAATATGGACTGATTCTAGTACAGGACTCTCCTGTTTAATATGGACTGATTCTAGTACAGGACTCTCCTGTTTAATATGGACTGATTCTAGTACAGGACTCTCCTGTTTAATATAGACTGATTCTAGTACAGGACTCTCCTCTTTAATATGGACTGATTCTATTACAGGACTCTCCTGTTTAATATGGACTGATTCTATTACAGGACTCTCCTGTTTAATATGGACTGATTCTAGTACAGGACTCTCCTGTTTAATATGGACTGATTCTAGTACAGGACTCTCCTGTTTAATATGGATATGTACAGGACTGGACTGATTCTAGTACAGGACTCTCCTCTTTAATATGGACTGATTCTAGTACAGGACTCTAGTACTAGGACTCTCCTGTTTAATATGGACTGATTCTAGTACAGGACTCTCCTCTTTAATATGGACTGATTCTATTACAGGACTCTCCTGTTTAATATGGACTGATTCTACTACATGACTCCCTTCTTTAATATGGACTGATTCTATTACAGGACTCTCCTGTTTAATATGGACTGATTCTATTACAGGACTCTCCTGTTTAATATGGACTGATTCTAGTACAGGACTCTCCTGTTTAATATGGACTGATTCTAGTACAGGACTCTCCTTTTTAATATATACTGATTCTAGTACATGACTCTCCTCTTTAATATGGACAGGCTCCATTGTTGTATCTTCTCTTTCACAAGGATAATCCAGTTTTGTCTTCTGAACAAATTTCCTAAAAGCAACATAAAATACTATTTGTTACAATGTCTTTGTTAAACTCTATGAGCTTGCCTTACCAGCTCCAGACTCCATTCATTACCAAGTTCAGAAACGTGCTGCACTGAGTGAGATGAGAGAGATTTTCTATAACAAGCAGGAAAGAGAGACAGACCAAAATCACAGAAACAAAGACAGTTCTAAACAGAGAAATATTCAAACATGTATAAAAAGCTCCCACACATTTAACCACTCAAGCATAAGAGCCTCAGGAATACTGTTTAAAAATGACAGCATCTCTTTCACACAAGACAAAGGTTACTATTGAAAAGTTTGACAGATTTGAAAGGATGTCATATGCAGACAGGCTAAAAGAATTGAATCTGTTCAGTCTTGAACAAAGAAGACTACGTGGCGACCTAATTCAAGCATTCAAAATTCTAAAAGGTATTGACAGTGTCGACCCAAGGGACTTTTTCAGCCTGAGAAAAGAAAGAAGGACCAGGGGTCACAAATGGAGATTAGACAAAGGGGCATTCAGAACAGAAAATAGGAGGCACTTTTTTACACAGAGAATTGTGAGGGTCTGGAATCAACTCCCCAGTAATGTTGTTGAAGCTGACACCCTGGGATCCTTCAAGAAGCTGCTTGATGAGATTCTGGGATCAATAAGCTACTAACAACCAAACGAGCAAGATGGGCCGAATGGCCTCCTCTCGTTTGTAAACTTTCTTATGTTCTTATGAATATAAAGTGTGGAAACTTCCATTCCCATGCAAACCCCACATTAGATCTGTTTAAACAGTTCTGCCTGTCAGCATCATGGAAAGCTTCTTGAAACTAAAGCATGAATCTGAAAGGTCTCTACATGCAATGATAGAAACACAGATCACTCCACACTCAGATCAGACTTGTGTTCAATATTAAATAAACTGATACGACCAGAAACACACAATCAAAAACAGAGCGGTGAAGCTGAACGAGGACTGAAGAGTAAAGGAATAAGAAACTCACTTCAGGGATTGTCAGCAGGATATCGGCAGCACGGCTCTGGCAGTCTGGTTTCTTCCCAGGTAAACAGGCACCTTAAAGCAACAGCAACAGATCAACAATAGAAATCAAACAGTATGAACATTCTTGGGTTTCCATGCAGGTCAATTTACACGTGAAATGGCGATGTGAGTGCACGTTTGGGAGAATTACTCTGGTAAACCCACACACACGGGACACCAAATTTCGCATGGAAATCCACATTTCACGTGTAACTTCCAAGTTGTGGACTAGGGATGAAACGATAGGAAATGTCCACAATACGAATATTTGAGAGCCCACTCTTTCACGACACACCGATTTTCACGACAGTAGCTGTTGTTTTTCAATTACTTTTTTTTAACTGAATAAAAATAAAAAAATAACAAGTCTTTTTTCTTTGTTTCTCTGCAACACAAGGAAGCTACAAAAGAGCAAGATTCTAGCAAGAATAAAAATAATCTTAATGAAATTGTCCTTGTATTACCATCATTAATAGTTGCAAAAAATGACAGCTTTAAGTCTGTCGAAATGGGACTGAAATCTTTTTTTCCTCCTCCTGCTTTAGTTACACATTTTATTTACTTAAATGAAGTTAGAAACAGTGTTACTAAAATATTTATTCCAAACAGATTGCAGTAGTTTGGAATGTAAGCTATATAAACTAGACACGAGTTTACGAAAAACGTTTTTTGTTTTTATTTTATCCATCTAACCTTCACTATCTGTGAAACACAATGCGGAAATACCGGCCTAAAACAACAATAATAATAATAATAATAATAATAATAATAATAATAATATAATAATAATAATAATGAAGAAGAAGAAGAAGAAGAATTATTGCGTTTAACATCACTGATAATTGTATTTATTTATTTTGAACGTTATTGAATATTGTTAAATATCACTGTGTAACAATTTTTTTTTTTTTTTTTTTTTTTTTTTTTTTTGGTTCCTGGGTAGTAAGTGTTATTTCCTAATTGCTTATGCCTCAAAAGTACAGAAAATGGCTATTATTCCCCACAAACTGTGCTTTTGTGACCAGGACAGTGATATTTCAAAATATCACTATTTCCAATGGGAAAACGGGCAAATGTGTGTCTTTTCATTCACATAAAGTCAGAAAAAAACAACATATGAATCCAAATTAACATGTATTTATACTAAAGTAATACAGAAATGACTACAAAAGATTTAGAAGTGAGTAGTTTTTCGAGATTTACCATTATACTGTAAATTTACAGTATAATCGTAAATCTCGAAAAACTACTCACTTCTAAATCTTTTGTAGTCATTTTTGTGTTACTTTAGTATAAATACATGTTAATTTGATTTATAAAAGGTGACAACTGTGTCTGGAGCCCTGAATTGTAATTTTGTTTTAAATAAATTGATTTTAAGGAATAAACAGGAAACAAAAGCAAAACAGGTTGTGAAGCTTATTTGATCAAAAGTGCTTTACCAGTGTTAATGCAAACACTTGCACACGCAAATGAGACAACTGTGTGATTTGAATGTTTCATGCTCAGTTATTGTATGGTGATAGCTATGTTATCGTGAAGACAGTACCCAGCGCTACAGAAAACAATGCTTTGTGAAAGTTGGCTAAGGGTTACCTTAATGCGCTCATTCCCGACTTCAGTCAGCGGCTTCAGCAATTGGATTTGGCTCCAAAGGCAACAACTGTGTCTGGAGCCCGGATTTGTAATTTTGTTTTAAGGAATCAGATTACACGACTCACACAGACAACAGCGTGAGAAAGCAGTGTGTGATTTGAGAATATTTTCAAGCACTGTAAAACTCTTAACCTGTGAAAGCGCGTTGATGGAGACGTCATTACGCAGCTTCACCTCGCCCTTGTAGCTGGGATACCTATTCAGTAAAAACAGGACTTGCTCCAATTCAACCCAAATAAATCACATTAATACCCAGCGCTCCCCCTCCTTTCCAGGGTGCAAGCTTCACTACAGTACAGAGCCGAGAAACAACATTAAAACTGACAGAGCAACTTATTCAACACACCCGCACTTCAAACAGAGACTAGTGTAAGTGCTCTCACGGAGCAGGATGGAGGCGTGCACTGACACTGCGAGTCATGAACACACAGGCAGCGTTTCTCGCTACAGATTGCAAATAAATGAACAGCATTTGGGCAGCGCGTAGATCAGAGCAGCGCAGAAGCGCATCGGTTCAGTGCGCAGCGCTGCGGGGTCTGCAGTGGGGTGCAGCGCAACCCTTTTTTTTAGTTTTCCAGTTGTTGTTTTTTTCCAGGGGCATCGGGTCGCCCTCTCGGTGTGCCTGTGCCTGTGCCTGTGCGTGTGCGTGTGCGTGTGAGACAATTATTATTTCCAAGACGGAAAAAAATAACCCTGTTTCTTAAAATATTTTTACGTGAAGCAAATTCTTCTCAGTGCAAAAAAAAAAAAAAATAATAAATCAAATGCAAGTCTCTATATCGGTTAACAAATGTAATCAAATTAGTTTATATTTTAAAAACTTACTCGTTGATTCAGCCACCCCTGCCTCCCCTCTCTCTGCTTCAGGTAAAGAAAATATTGCGAGGGAAAACAAACCCGCCCCGTCGCCTGCTATTGGCTGTGAGGTTATTCTGAAGGGAGGAGTCCTTCAGTGATTGGAGGCGCTGGGGCTCTCCTAACCAATAGGGGATCAGCTGTGTGGCGGTTTACCGTATAATCAAAAAAGTGAGCGCGTTTTTATACTCGGTTACCGTTCAGTGCAAAGTATTCAAGTTTATTGTTATTAAATAAATTTCATTTTAGTACCTAAATTCATCACCCTTATCATGTGATTGGACTGCAGCATATAATAATAATAATAATAATAATAATAATAATAATACATACCAATTAGCAAATACATAAATTTTGTACATGTAATTTAAATAATGTCATAAAAAATTTGACTATTACACTATTTCTGATCAGTCAGTTAATAAAATGACAAGGAAATGTTTGTTCATTTATAGAATAGCCGGTTCATTTATAATGTTACAAATGGCTAATAATACCTTGTATAGTATAAGTATAGTATAAGAACACTGTCATGACTAAATGAATCAGAATGGAAACTACAGTTCCCAGCATGCCACTGCACTGGCAGCAACAGGGAGGGATGATGGGAGCTGACGTTTTTTATATAGGCAACTGAGCTGATTGGAGAGAGATGAGGTGTCAGTCAAGGGGGTTCCAGGTGGTTCAGTGGAAACCTGCAATCCACGTGTAAATGTCAATCAGCGTGTTTATCCTTAACTATAAATATTGCAAGAGAGCAGGTGGATTCCAAGACGGCAGAAAGTAGTGGTTGAAGGTTGATTTTATGGGTAGCAGTGGTGTAGTTCAACTTAATGATGCTGCGGACGGCTTTATTATTATTATTATTATTATTATTATTATTATTATTATTATTATTGTTTTGTTCTGTGTCTACACTGTCATGCTGTATCTCTTGTGGGTTTACAGTTCTGTATAAAACCACTTACCATGAACTGCGTTATGCCCTTGTTACAGTATAAAAGTACCTGTATGAGATACCCTTGCTGTAAATACTTTGCTAAGGTTAAACACGAATGAAATCCGAGCCGGCATTGAATTTATTTATTTATTTCTATTCCCTGTCCCTCCTTTCTGCTGAAACAACAGCGGAGGAAAAAAAAAAAAGACAGACTTCAGCGTCGTCTCAACACAACGGGACTACTTTTTGGTCCATTTATTGGCGTAAAGATATTTAATAAAAAAAAACATTTTTTGCCCTAAATATTATTTCTTTTTTTAATCAATTCCACGGTTTGACCTGGATTATAAATGCAATATGGCCGGTTTTATGCATATTTATGAAGATGTAATATTTATCATTAATACCTCAATATCCTAGGCCATCCCCACTATGTTGGTAATATACAAACATATCAGTTAATATGAATATATTTGTATATACAGGACGAGGTCTCCATTATGTGATTAATATTTACATATATAAATATATTTTTGTTCTATTTTTGTAACGTTGATGTGGTTCGGCAGTCTGAAGTGAGTGTGTCTGTGCTGAAGTGTACATGTAGATCCATTGCTACCGCACCGCTGGACCACGATTATGGATGTCTCTTGTGTCCTCTGGAAAGACCTGCATGTTCTTTGTCTTACCTGATGACAGCAGTCTGCGGTTGCTTGTGTTGTCTGTGGGGTGGCTGAGTTAGAGTTAAAAAAAAGAAAAGTGTCACATTTCCTTGCTTTTTGGCGATGAGTTCAACACTTAACTGCTGCATATAGATAGATAGACAGGCAGACAGACAGAGACATAAATTCTGCCACATTTTCTCTCCCCTGCGGGTAAAAATATCACGAGGGCCCAGAGCAAAAACAATCCCGCCCCCTCTCTCGCCTCATGCATACAGGTTTAGAGATCTGAAATCAATCATAAATGTTTACTTTAACACTCGTATCAGACAAAAAGAAACAACACATAAAAATGATTACATTTATTAAGGTTCACAAAAGTAAGAATACAGAAGTTAGAAGGCATGGTACCAACATTTTCATAAGAGTTTTCGTGGGCGTGCATTCAGGATTCGCGCACATCACGCACAGTGACGGGGTTATGCAGGGTCTGTTGTGTTGGTTGGAATAAAGAGGCATTTCTGTTTCAACAAGTTCAGTTGGGAAGCAGTTTCAATTGCATTTAGTATTAAGTTGTAATCTGGAGTTACTTCAAAACTTGTTGATAAACTCAATCAATGTTTAAATGGTTCCAGCAGACACAGTTGTTATTTTCAAATGCACACAATAGCATCGGGTCAGTTAAAGTCTTGTTTCAGGTGTTCAAAGTAGAATTGTTTGTATTTTTAATCTCACAAAGTGTTACGCTGTATTAAATGTTTTTACTTCTGGTTTGCATGTGGATTTTTCCACACACTCACAGTATTTTACTTGAATCTTAAAGTCTATGAACCGTAAGACTTATTCTGGAGATGTGGTCCTTGTTGAAAAATGAAGTTGGAATGCAGTTGATCTTCTTTGTAACATGTAGAGCTGCAGGATGTAACGGTGAGGAGTCTTCTTCTGGATGAAGATGCGTACAGTGCTTGAATGGGTTGCAAGCGAAGGCTCGATAGTTACTTCATGGTGAGATGGGTCAGAATCCAAGAGAACGAGTTCATGCATGTTTCTCTTCAAATATAGCACCCAAAGAAAGGTTTACTTTGGTGATCTAGTCACTTCGGGATAAAACAGGAAACTAATCCCTGACCGAAATCAGTCCTTTCATTGGCTTACAAAGTCTGAATGATGCTTCCTTTTACATAAGCAATGTGTGTCATTAACACAGGTAGTGACCCTCCTCCACAGAGAGACAGAGAACAGGATTCGAAATATTTATAGAACAAAACTTCACTTTGTGCTAGCTAATGATATTGAGCATAGAAGGACAAAAATGTCAGTTTCATTTTCCATACTAAATTACCTTTACAAGCACATTAAACACGTTATACAATAATGAAAGCAAAATACTATAAGAATTACTTTTACTTTAGACCATTAAAACACATTAAACATTTCAATATATCAGGAAAACTTAAACAACTCTTAAACTTGCAACCACAAGATTTGTTATTAAAATAATTCTAAAACCCATTTCAATCAGGTATGTTATTGCTTATTTGTTACGTTTCAATCTCATAGTTTCAGTAACTCTAAAACCCTGAGATTGTTAAACAAGTTAATATCGCACCCTCGTAAAGGTTTGTTTTTCAATTACTTTTAGAAGAAGGAAACCAGGAATTTCTATTCACTTAAACGTTCCAAGTTTCATGGTAACAATTAATTTCATGGCACCTCGTATCCACCAGGTGTCGCACTTCTTAACCCTTTATAGGAAGAGAATTGTAGACTGGCTTTCAGACAGACTTCTTAATTAACAGATAAGTATCAGCCATGTTTATTTAGACGAGACTGGCAGGTAATCAAAACTAAAACTAATTTAAATCTTTATGATGCTCTGTTACTAATATCCAGTCCTTTGAAGTAGATCTTCAATGTTATGGGAGAGGGTTGGCGATAAACACAATTAATATCAAAGCATCTCAAGTCTCAATATTAAAGATTTAAAATGTCATTTTACAAAATACATTCAATTACAAATACAAATTTCTCTCATACATTGAATATACAGACTTCTCAGGGGATGGAGGCACTCGGCTTCACCTCGTATCGCTCAACACCCTGAAACGTCTGTATATTTATCATATTGCATACTAAGAATTTACTTTAATGTGTAACGTCTTTAGAGCACTGTGTTTAATATCAATACATCTGTATCACCTGCAGACATTAACCAGAGTTCTCACAGTTTTTAGATTAAGCTGCTGTTTAAAATGACTGGAATTTCAGAGTGTGGATTTAGACTCACGGTTTGCCTAAACTTTCACAACTTGCATTTCTGTCTTTTAAGAGAACTGAAAGCATAAAAGACTTCCCACAGTGATTGCAGTGATAAGGATTCACTCCTGTGTGGAATCGCTGGTGCCTTTTCAAGCTGTATATCCACCTGAAACTCTTCCCACAATCATTACAGTGATGTGGTTTCTCTCCAGTGTGGATTAGCCTGTGAATTTTCAGGTTTTATAACTGACTGAAACTCTTCCCACAGTCGGCACAGACATTCGTTTCTCTCCAGTGTGGATTCGCTGGTGTTTTTTCAAATAACCTGAGTGACTGAAACTCTTCCCACAGTCAGCACAGACATATGGTTTATCGCCACTGTGGATTTGCTGGTGAAGTTTCAGACTGTGGGACTGTACGAAACTCTTCCCACAGTCAGCACAGTGATGTGGCTTCTCTCCAGTGTGGATTCTCAGGTGTCTTTTCAAGTTGATTGACTGACTGAAACTCTTCCCACAGTAAGCACATACATATGATTTCTCTCCTGTGTGGATTCGCTGATGTATTTTCAATGTGCTTGACTGATTGAAACTCTTCCCACAGTCAGAACAGACAAATGGTTTATCGCCACTGTGGATTTGCTGGTGAAGTTTCAGACTGTGGGACTGTATGAAACTATTCCCACAGTCAGCACAGTGATGTGGTTTCTCTCCAGTGTGGATTCTCAGGTGTCTTTTCAAGTTGACTGACTGACTGAAACTCTTCCCACAGTCAGCACAGTGATGTGGTTTCTCTCCAGTGTGGATTCTCAGGTGTCTTTTCAAGTTGACTGATTGACTGAAACTCTTCCCACAGTCAGCACAGTGATACTGTTTCTCTCCTGTGTGGATTCGCTGGTGTATTTTCAATGTGCCTGACTGATTGAAACTCTTCCCACAGTCAGCACAGTCATATTGTTTCTGTCCAGTGTGAATTTGTTGGTGCATTTTCAAATAGCCTGACTGACTGAAACTCTTCCCACAGTCAGCAAAGCAAACAGAGCCTTGTAAGCTGCTTAAGGGTTTATAATTGAGAATAACCCTTTTAATATGGACTGATTGTAGTGCAGGACTCTCCTCTTTAATATGGACTGATTCTAGTACAGGACTCTCCTGTTTAATATGGACTGATTCTAGTACAGGACTCTCCTCTTTAATATGGACTGATTCCAGTATAGGACTCTCCTGTTTAATATGGACTGCTTCTAGTACAGGACTCTCCTCTTTAATATGGACTGCTTCCAGTACAGGACTCTCCTGTTTAATATGGACTGCTTCCAGTACAGGACTCTCCTGTTTAATATGGACAGGATCCATCGTTGAATCTTCTCTTTCACAAGGATAATCCAGCTTTGTCTAAATTCCTAAAGAACACATAATATACAATCTGTTACAATCCCTTTGTTAAATTCTATGAACTTGCCTTACCAGCTCCAGACTCCATTCATTACCATGTTCACAAATGTGCTGCACTGAGTGACATGAAGATTTTCTGTAACAAGGAGGAAGGAGAGACGGCCCAAAAATCACAGAAACAAAGACAGTTCTAAACATGTATAAAAAGCTCACACACATGTAACCACCCAGCAATGTCCTGCTGTTCATATACAAAGAGCTTTCTGTTCTACTACTACTAATAATAATAATAAGAGTGTCCCATCGGCAGAGCTGTGCATTCAGAATCAGTGCTATCAGTGTGATGATCATGACGTATATCAACAGCATGTATACAACTGTGTAAAATAAGAAATGCCAATGCATAGTTCAATCACAATGTGGTCCTTGAGATCTATTGAACATGTAACTGTGACAGACACCCCATTATATCTCCAGAATCACGTAGTCTCAAAACCTTGTGCTACAAAATATAAATACCAAGTTTTGTGACAATGAAAGTAAAGCACAGGGAAGCATTATAAAGCACAGATAGGTCTGGTAAAGCATAAGGAAGCATTGTAAAGCGCAGAGAGGTCTGGTAAAGCATAGGGAAGCATTGTAAAGCACAGAGAGGTCTGGTGAAGCGTAGAGAAGGATTGTAAAGCACAGAGAGGTCTGGTAAAGCATAAAGAAGCATTGTAAAGCACAGAAAGGTCTGGTAAAGCACAAGGAAGCATTGTAAAGCACAGAGAGGTCTGGTACAGCATAGGGAAGCACTGCAGAGCACAGAGAGAAATGGTAAAGCATAGGGAAGCATTGCAAAACAGAGGTCTGGTAAAGCATAGGGAAGCATTGTAAAGCATAGAGAGGTCTGGTAAAGCACAGGGAAGCATTGTAAAGCACAGAGAAAAAACATATTTACTAACCCTTATAAAAGTGCCCCTCAGTTAAAGCACAGCACAGTGTAATAAAACACAAAGCATGGTAAAGCACAGGGGAGCATTGCAAAGCACATATTTTATGCCATAATATTTATATGCTACAGCTCCAACTCTCCTGTAGGGTTTGTGGCATTATAGTTATAGCCAATATATAAACCCAACCCTAACACTGTATTAATTAATAGTGAACGACAGAGACAATAACCACAGTGGATTTACAGTATTCCAATTGCACAGCTTATTAAAAGTAACAATATCCATTGGTTACTAATATTTAAAAAAAAAAAAACACAGTTTACTGTAACATATCTCTAGACAAAATATAAGAGTCAGCTAGTTTAAGGATTACAAGATAATTGCTCACTATTCCCTCATGAACGGGACAACAAGTTTTACCGTCATATTTCGCCGGTTGGACAAACACTTTGCTTGTTCTGTTGCTTTCATTCACCGGGAAATGGCTTTTAAACTTCTTCCCAAGATATTATTTACGCCGTTGGTAAATCAGTCGCATTGTTTTCCTAATACATGAACCTGACAGTTAAATGCACCGATCTAGTAAACAAAAAAAAAAAAAAAAAAAAAAAAAAAGGATCGCTAAGCAGTAGCTGACTACCCAACGCAGATTTTTTTTCTAATTTATAAAATTATTTGTGTTCAAGAGTGTACTTGTTGGGATCCTAAGTTTACTGTTTTATTTCAAAACAAACTTAAAACTTGTCTTTTTTTTGTAAACGTAGTTATATTAATAGTATATATATATATATATATATATATATATATATATATATATATATATA
Source organism: Polyodon spathula (assembly GCF_017654505.1). Classification (NCBI taxonomy): domain Eukaryota; kingdom Metazoa; phylum Chordata; class Actinopteri; order Acipenseriformes; family Polyodontidae; genus Polyodon; species Polyodon spathula. Next base: position 2,429,231 of record NC_054578.1, read on the forward strand.
TATATATATATAATTACGAGATATCTTAGTTTATATATATATATATATATATAGATATATATATATATATATATATATATATATAATATATATAATCTATATATTCTATATAGATATATATATAACCTGTTGGAAGTGAAAGGTAGTATTATTATTGGACATGCACCATCGAACTGTTTATGAAAAACATTTATAATACGAATATGACAAGTATATTTTTTATAATGCTATAAACACAATGCTTATACATGAGATTATCTGTACAGTATTGTATTATTCCTTTCAAATAAAATACAAACTGTCAATCTCATGGCAGCGTGTTTATGTATTTTACAGGGGGAGCAGTGCATGGAAACAATGTTGCACTCCCCCCACCCCCCCAAAAAATAAATAAAATCAAACGCCGATAGGGTAGAAGCCAGGACCCCCTGCTGGCTCACAGCTGTAAAATGCTGAACAATGTTTAAGAAAATACGTACTGCAAACCGCCTTTTGTTAGCGTGTTTTTTACTTTGCTTTTGTATTTTTTTTAACACAATTCTCGCTAGAATTCGTTAAATAAATGGCAGGCGGAGCGGTACTGCTCCAATAGCACCGTACTGCAATGCAACATGTAGCCATTTGAAAGGAAGTGGCCGATGCAGGCTGTTGCTGATCTCTCTCTCTCTCTCTCTCTCTCTCTCTCTCTCTCTCTCTCTCTCTCTCTCTCTCTCTCTCTCTCTCTCTCGAAACGCATGCTACGCTGCGTGGCTTCAGAGATGCAGGAATCGCTGATGCTGTGCGTTGGTTGACTCCATTCAGAGCCATCTTCATGCTGCAGATGTAAAACGGAAAGCCACTCGTCCCTTCCATCGGGACTTTAACTCCTCTTCGGAAGTTTAAAAAAAGAAACGACGCACCCACGCGTTGCTGTTACACGACCCACAAAGACAACAGCATGAGGAAACAAAGTGAGATTTGAGAATATTTTCAAGCGCTGCGGAGTCTGTATTGGAGCCGGGGGGGGGGGCTATTAAAATGTACAAGTATTCATAATTAACTGACTGGAAATCTGAGCCTGTGTTTGTAGATATGCAATTAATACTTTCAACCACTTTGTTAAAATATTATTACATGGAGCACATTGTTTTCAGTACAAGTAATGAAATCTAAGTATCTTTACCGGTTAACACATGGAATAAAATGAATTTATATATATATATATATATATATTTAAACAAAACCAAACACTTACTCGTTAATTCAGCCACGCCAGCCTCTCCTCTCTCTCTCTCTCTCTCTCCTTCAGGTAAAGAATATTGTGAATGACCGAACCGAAAACAAACCAGCCCCCTCTCTCGCCTGTCATTGGCTGCGCGGTCATTCTGAACCGAGGAGCCATCTGGTGATTGGACGACCTGAGACACTTCTAACCAATAGGGAATCAGCTTTGTCATTTTACCGTAAAATCAAGAAAACGGGCGCATTTTACTGCTAATAATAATAATACATGTGATGATATATGAAAACAGAAGATTGATTTATGTATTTAAAAAAGCACACAGATAATAGCTGTATTAATCATGTGAAAAACGGATAAGTTACCAGCTGATCTGTCAGTTAATAAAATGACAAGGAAATGTTGGTTCATTTATAGAACAG